>NC_081186.1:105264752-105513854 GCF_029867415.1 Vicia villosa | reverse complement strand
AGTCACGAAGTTCGTTGAACTTACAAATTTTAATATTTTGGAAGATTTTCGTGTGCTATTCTACATAAAAGTCACGAAGTTTGTTAAACTTGCATACATTGGTATTTTGGAAGATTTTCGTGTGCTATACATACTACATAAAAGTCATGAACTTCGTTAAACTTGCAAATTTTAATATTTTGGAATATTTTCATGTGCTATACTACATAAAAGTCATGAAGTTCGTTAACTTTGCATACACTGGTATTTTGGAAGATTTACGTGTGCTATATTACATGAAAGTCCTGAAGTTCGTTAAAATTGCAAATTTTAATATTTTGGAAGATTTTCGTGTTCTATATTACAAAAAAGTCACGAAATTTGTTAAAGTTGCAAATTTTGGTCTTTTGGACGATTTTCGTGTGCTATACTACACAAAAGTCACGAAATTTATTATACTTGCAAAATTTGGTATTTTGAAAGATTTTCGTGTGCTATACTACATAAAAGTCACGAAATTTGTTAAAGTTGCAAAATTTGGTCTTTTGGAAGATTTTCGTGTGCTATTACATAAAAGTCACGAAGTTTGTAAAAATTGAAAAATTTAGTGTTTTGGATGATTTTCGTGTGCTATGCTACATAAAAGTCACAAAGTTTATTAAACTTGCATACATTGGTATTTTGGGAGATTTCCGTGTGCTATACGGCATAAAAGTCACGATGTTTGTTAAACTTGAAATATTTGGGATATTGGAAGATTTTCGTGTGCTATACTACATATAATTCACGAAGTTTGTTGAACTTTCAAATTTTAATATTTTGGAAGATTTTTGTGTGCTACACTACATAAAAGTCACGAAGTTCGTTAAACTTGTTTACATTGGTATTTTGAAAGATTTTTGTGTGCTATATACTGCATAAAAGTCACGAAGTTCTTTAAACTTGCATACATTGTTATTTTGGAAGATTTTCGTTTTCTATAATACATAAAATTTACGAAGTTTGTATAACTTGCAAAATTTAGTGTTTTGGATGATTTTCGTGTGCTATACTACATCAAAGTCACGAAGTTCGTTAAACTTGCATACATTGGTATTTTTGAAGATTTTCGTGTGCTATACTACATAAAAGTCACAAAGTTCGTTAAACTTGTGAATTTTAATATTTTGGAGGATTTTCGTGTGCTATAATACATACAAATCACGAAGTTCGTTAAACTTGGATACATTGATATTTTGTAAGATTTTCGTTAGTTATACTACATAGAAGTCACAAAGTTTGTTAAACCTTCAAAATTCATTCTTTTGGAAGATTTCGGGTGATATACTACATAAAAGTGAAGAAATTCATTAAACTTGCAAATTTTATTAGTTTGGAAGATTTTCGTGTGCTATATTACATAAAAGTCACGAAGTTCGTTAATCATGCATACATTGGTATTTTGGAAGATTTTCGTGTGCTATAAGTCATAAAAGTCACGAAGTTTGTTGAAACTTGAAATTTTGGGTATTTTGGAAGATTTTCGTGTGCTATACTACATGAAAGTCACGAAGTTCGTTGAACTTGCAAATTTTATTATTTTGGAAGATTTTCGTGTGCTATACTACATAAAAGTCACAAAGTTTGTTAAACTTGCATACATTAGTATTTTGAAAGATTTTCGTGTGCTATACGTCATAAAAGTCACGAAGTTCGTTAAACTTGTATACTTTGGTATTTTGAAAGATTTTCGTGTACTATACTACATAAAAGTCACGAAATTTGTTAAAGTTGCAAATTTTGGTCTTTTGGACGATTTTCGTGTGCTATACTACACAAAAGTCACGAAATTTATTAAACTTGCAAAATTTAGTATTTTGAAAGATTTTCGTGTGCTATACTACATAAAAGTCACGAATTTTATTAAACTTGCAAAATTTGGTATTTTGGAAGATTTCCGTGTACTATACTACATAAAAGTCACAAAATTTTAAAGTTGCAAAATTTGGTCTTTTGGACGATTTTCGTGTGCTATACTACATAAAAGTCACGAAGTTTGTAAAAAGTGCAAAATTTAGTGTTTTGGATGATTTTCGTGTGCTATGCTACATAAAAGTCACAAAGTTTATTAAACTTGCATACATTGGTATTTTTGAAGATTTTCATGTGCTATACGGCATAAAAGTCACGACGTTTGTTAAACTTAAAATATTTGGGATATTGGAAGATTTTCGTGTGCTATACTACATATAATTCACGAAGTTTGTTGAACTTGCAAATTTTAATATTTTGGAAGATTTTTGTGTGCTACACTACATAAAAGTCACGAAGTTCGTTAAACTTGTATACATTGGTATTTTGAAAGATTTTTGTGTGCTATACTGCATAAAAGTCACGAAGTTCTTTAAACTCGCATACATTGGTATTTTGGAATATTTTCGTTTGCTATAATACATAAAATACACAAAATTTGTTAAACTTTCAAAATTAAGTCCTTTGGATGATTTTCGTGTGCTATATACTACATAAAAGTCACAAAGTTCGTTAAACTTGCAAATTTTAATATTTTGGAAGATTTTTGTGTGATATACTACATAAAAGTCACGAAGTTCATTAAACTTTCAATTTTTAATATTTTTGGTAGATTTGCGTGTGCTATACTACATGAAGTTCGTTAAGCTTGCATACATTGGTATTTTAGAAGATTTTCGTGTGCTATAATACATAAAAGTCATGAAGTTTGTTAAACTTGGAAAATTTGTTCTTTTGGAAGATTTTTGTATGCTATACTACATAAAACTCACGAAGTTCGTTAAACTTGCAAATTTTAATATTTTGGAAGATTTTTGTGTGCTATACAACATAAAAGTTCTGAAGTTCATCAAACTTTCATACATTGGTATTTTGGAAGATTTTCGTGTGCTATACTACATAAAAGTCACAAAATTTATTAAACTTGCAAAATTTGGTATGAAATTTATTAAACTTGCCAAATTTGGTATTTTGGAAGATTTTCGTGTGCTATACTACATAAAAGTCACAAACTTTATTAAACTTGCAAAATTTGGTATTTTGAAAGATTTTCGTATACTATACTACATAAAAGTCACGAAATTTGTTAAAGTTGCAAAATTTGGTCTTTTGGACGATTTTCGTGTGCTATACTACATAAAAGTCACGAAGTTTGTATAACTTGCAAAATATAGTGTTTTGGATGATTTTCGTGTGCTATACTACATCAAAGTCACGAAGATCGTTAAACTTATATACATTGGTATTTTTGAAGATTTCCGTGTGCTATACTACATAAAAGTCACAAAGTTCATTAAACTTGTGAATTTTAATATTTTGGAAGATTTTCGTGTGTTATAATACATACAAATCACGAAGTTCGTTAAACTTGGATACATTGGTATTTTGGAAGATTTCCGTTAGTCATACTACATAAAAGTCACAAAATTTGTTAAACTTTCAAATTTCAGTCTTTTGGAAGATTTTCGTGTGATATACTACATAAAAGTCAAGAAATTCATTAAACTTGCAAATTTTATTAGTTTGGAAGATTTTCGTGTGCTATATTACATAAAATTCATGAAGTTCATTAATCTTGCATACATTGGTATTTTGGAAGATTTTCGTGTGCTATACGTCATAAAAGTCACGAAGTTTGTTGAAACTTGAAATTTTGGGTATTTATGAAGATTTTCGTGTGCTATACTACATGAAAGTCACGAAGTTCGTTGAACTTACAAATTTTAATATTTTGGAAGATTTTCGTGTGCTATTCTACATAAAAGTCACGAAGTTTGTTAAACTTGCATACATTGGTATTTTGGAAGATTTTCGTGTGCTATACATACTACATAAAAGTCATGAACTTCGTTAAACTTGCAAATTTTAATATTTTGGAATATTTTCATGTGCTATACTACATAAAAGTCATGAAGTTCGTTAACTTTGCATACACTGGTATTTTGGAAGATTTACGTGTGCTATATTACATGAAAGTCCTGAAGTTCGTTAAAATTGCAAATTTTAATATTTTGGAAGATTTTCGTGTTCTATATTACAAAAAAGTCACGAAATTTGTTAAAGTTGCAAATTTTGGTCTTTTGGACGATTTTCGTGTGCTATACTACACAAAAGTCACGAAATTTATTATACTTGCAAAATTTGGTATTTTGAAAGATTTTCGTGTGCTATACTACATAAAAGTCACGAAATTTGTTAAAGTTGCAAAATTTGGTCTTTTGGAAGATTTTCGTGTGCTATTACATAAAAGTCACGAAGTTTGTAAAAATTGAAAAATTTAGTGTTTTGGATGATTTTCGTGTGCTATGCTACATAAAAGTCACAAAGTTTATTAAACTTGCATACATTGGTATTTTGGGAGATTTCCGTGTGCTATACGGCATAAAAGTCACGATGTTTGTTAAACTTGAAATATTTGGGATATTGGAAGATTTTCGTGTGCTATACTACATATAATTCACGAAGTTTGTTGAACTTTCAAATTTTAATATTTTGGAAGATTTTTGTGTGCTACACTACATAAAAGTCACGAAGTTCGTTAAACTTGTTTACATTGGTATTTTGAAAGATTTTTGTGTGCTATATACTGCATAAAAGTCACGAAGTTCTTTAAACTTGCATACATTGTTATTTTGGAAGATTTTCGTTTTCTATAATACATAAAATTTACGAAGTTTGTATAACTTGCAAAATTTAGTGTTTTGGATGATTTTCGTGTGCTATACTACATCAAAGTCACGAAGTTCGTTAAACTTGCATACATTGGTATTTTTGAAGATTTTCGTGTGCTATACTACATAAAAGTCACAAAGTTCGTTAAACTTGTGAATTTTAATATTTTGGAGGATTTTCGTGTGCTATAATACATACAAATCACGAAGTTCGTTAAACTTGGATACATTGATATTTTGTAAGATTTTCGTTAGTTATACTACATAGAAGTCACAAAGTTTGTTAAACCTTCAAAATTCATTCTTTTGGAAGATTTCGGGTGATATACTACATAAAAGTGAAGAAATTCATTAAACTTGCAAATTTTATTAGTTTGGAAGATTTTCGTGTGCTATATTACATAAAAGTCACGAAGTTCGTTAATCATGCATACATTGGTATTTTGGAAGATTTTCGTGTGCTATAAGTCATAAAAGTCACGAAGTTTGTTGAAACTTGAAATTTTGGGTATTTTGGAAGATTTTCGTGTGCTATACTACATGAAAGTCACGAAGTTCGTTGAACTTGCAAATTTTATTATTTTGGAAGATTTTCGTGTGCTATACTACATAAAAGTCACAAAGTTTGTTAAACTTGCATACATTAGTATTTTGAAAGATTTTCGTGTGCTATACGTCATAAAAGTCACGAAGTTCGTTAAACTTGTATACTTTGGTATTTTGAAAGATTTTCGTGTACTATACTACATAAAAGTCACGAAATTTGTTAAAGTTGCAAATTTTGGTCTTTTGGACGATTTTCGTGTGCTATACTACACAAAAGTCACGAAATTTATTAAACTTGCAAAATTTAGTATTTTGAAAGATTTTCGTGTGCTATACTACATAAAAGTCACGAATTTTATTAAACTTGCAAAATTTGGTATTTTGGAAGATTTCCGTGTACTATACTACATAAAAGTCACAAAATTTTAAAGTTGCAAAATTTGGTCTTTTGGACGATTTTCGTGTGCTATACTACATAAAAGTCACGAAGTTTGTAAAAAGTGCAAAATTTAGTGTTTTGGATGATTTTCGTGTGCTATGCTACATAAAAGTCACAAAGTTTATTAAACTTGCATACATTGGTATTTTTGAAGATTTTCATGTGCTATACGGCATAAAAGTCACGACGTTTGTTAAACTTAAAATATTTGGGATATTGGAAGATTTTCGTGTGCTATACTACATATAATTCACGAAGTTTGTTGAACTTGCAAATTTTAATATTTTGGAAGATTTTTGTGTGCTACACTACATAAAAGTCACGAAGTTCGTTAAACTTGTATACATTGGTATTTTGAAAGATTTTTGTGTGCTATACTGCATAAAAGTCACGAAGTTCTTTAAACTCGCATACATTGGTATTTTGGAATATTTTCGTTTGCTATAATACATAAAATACACAAAATTTGTTAAACTTTCAAAATTAAGTCCTTTGGATGATTTTCGTGTGCTATATACTACATAAAAGTCACAAAGTTCGTTAAACTTGCAAATTTTAATATTTTGGAAGATTTTTGTGTGATATACTACATAAAAGTCACGAAGTTCATTAAACTTTCAATTTTTAATATTTTTGGTAGATTTGCGTGTGCTATACTACATGAAGTTCGTTAAGCTTGCATACATTGGTATTTTAGAAGATTTTCGTGTGCTATAATACATAAAAGTCATGAAGTTTGTTAAACTTGGAAAATTTGTTCTTTTGGAAGATTTTTGTATGCTATACTACATAAAACTCACGAAGTTCGTTAAACTTGCAAATTTTAATATTTTGGAAGATTTTTGTGTGCTATACAACATAAAAGTTCTGAAGTTCATCAAACTTTCATACATTGGTATTTTGGAAGATTTTCGTGTGCTATACTACATAAAAGTCACAAAATTTATTAAACTTGCAAAATTTGGTATGAAATTTATTAAACTTGCCAAATTTGGTATTTTGGAAGATTTTCGTGTGCTATACTACATAAAAGTCACAAACTTTATTAAACTTGCAAAATTTGGTATTTTGAAAGATTTTCGTATACTATACTACATAAAAGTCACGAAATTTGTTAAAGTTGCAAAATTTGGTCTTTTGGACGATTTTCGTGTGCTATACTACATAAAAGTCACGAAGTTTGTATAACTTGCAAAATATAGTGTTTTGGATGATTTTCGTGTGCTATACTACATCAAAGTCACGAAGATCGTTAAACTTATATACATTGGTATTTTTGAAGATTTCCGTGTGCTATACTACATAAAAGTCACAAAGTTCATTAAACTTGTGAATTTTAATATTTTGGAAGATTTTCGTGTGTTATAATACATACAAATCACGAAGTTCGTTAAACTTGGATACATTGGTATTTTGGAAGATTTCCGTTAGTCATACTACATAAAAGTCACAAAATTTGTTAAACTTTCAAATTTCAGTCTTTTGGAAGATTTTCGTGTGATATACTACATAAAAGTCAAGAAATTCATTAAACTTGCAAATTTTATTAGTTTGGAAGATTTTCGTGTGCTATATTACATAAAATTCATGAAGTTCATTAATCTTGCATACATTGGTATTTTGGAAGATTTTCGTGTGCTATACGTCATAAAAGTCACGAAGTTTGTTGAAACTTGAAATTTTGGGTATTTATGAAGATTTTCGTGTGCTATACTACATGAAAGTCACGAAGTTCGTTGAACTTACAAATTTTAATATTTTGGAAGATTTTCGTGTGCTATTCTACATAAAAGTCACGAAGTTTGTTAAACTTGCATACATTGGTATTTTGGAAGATTTTCGTGTGCTATACATACTACATAAAAGTCATGAACTTCGTTAAACTTGCAAATTTTAATATTTTGGAATATTTTCATGTGCTATACTACATAAAAGTCATGAAGTTCGTTAACTTTGCATACACTGGTATTTTGGAAGATTTACGTGTGCTATATTACATGAAAGTCCTGAAGTTCGTTAAAATTGCAAATTTTAATATTTTGGAAGATTTTCGTGTTCTATATTACAAAAAAGTCACGAAATTTGTTAAAGTTGCAAATTTTGGTCTTTTGGACGATTTTCGTGTGCTATACTACACAAAAGTCACGAAATTTATTATACTTGCAAAATTTGGTATTTTGAAAGATTTTCGTGTGCTATACTACATAAAAGTCACGAAATTTGTTAAAGTTGCAAAATTTGGTCTTTTGGAAGATTTTCGTGTGCTATTACATAAAAGTCACGAAGTTTGTAAAAATTGAAAAATTTAGTGTTTTGGATGATTTTCGTGTGCTATGCTACATAAAAGTCACAAAGTTTATTAAACTTGCATACATTGGTATTTTGGGAGATTTCCGTGTGCTATACGGCATAAAAGTCACGATGTTTGTTAAACTTGAAATATTTGGGATATTGGAAGATTTTCGTGTGCTATACTACATATAATTCACGAAGTTTGTTGAACTTTCAAATTTTAATATTTTGGAAGATTTTTGTGTGCTACACTACATAAAAGTCACGAAGTTCGTTAAACTTGTTTACATTGGTATTTTGAAAGATTTTTGTGTGCTATATACTGCATAAAAGTCACGAAGTTCTTTAAACTTGCATACATTGTTATTTTGGAAGATTTTCGTTTTCTATAATACATAAAATTCACGAAGTTTGTATAACTTGCAAAATTTAGTGTTTTGGATGATTTTCGTGTGCTATACTACATCAAAGTCACGAAGTTCGTTAAACTTGCATACATTGGTATTTTTGAAGATTTTCGTGTGCTATACTACATAAAAGTCACAAAGTTCGTTAAACTTGTGAATTTTAATATTTTGGAGGATTTTCGTGTGCTATAATACATACAAATCACGAAGTTCGTTAAACTTGGATACATTGATATTTTGTAAGATTTTCGTTAGTTATACTACATAGAAGTCACAAAGTTTGTTAAACCTTCAAAATTCATTCTTTTGGAAGATTTCGGGTGATATACTACATAAAAGTGAAGAAATTCATTAAACTTGCAAATTTTATTAGTTTGGAAGATTTTCGTGTGCTATATTACATAAAAGTCACGAAGTTCGTTAATCATGCATACATTGGTATTTTGGAAGATTTTCGTGTGCTATAAGTCATAAAAGTCACGAAGTTTGTTGAAACTTGAAATTTTGGGTATTTTGGAAGATTTTCGTGTGCTATACTACATGAAAGTCACGAAGTTCGTTGAACTTGCAAATTTTATTATTTTGGAAGATTTTCGTGTGCTATACTACATAAAAGTCACAAAGTTTGTTAAACTTGCATACATTAGTATTTTGAAAGATTTTCGTGTGCTATACGTCATAAAAGTCACGAAGTTCGATAAACTTGTATACTTTGGTATTTTGAAAGATTTTCGTGTACTATACTACATAAAAGTCACGAAATTTGTTAAAGTTGCAAATTTTGGTCTTTTGGACGATTTTCGTGTGCTATACTACACAAAAGTCACGAAATTTATTAAACTTGCAAAATTTAGTATTTTGAAAGATTTTCGTGTGCTATACTACATAAAAGTCACGAATTTTATTAAACTTGCAAAATTTGGTATTTTGGAAGATTTCCGTGTACTATACTACATAAAAGTCACAAAAAATTTTAAAGTTGCAAAATTTGGTCTTTTGGACGATTTTCGTGTGCTATACTACATAAAAGTCACGAAGTTTGTAAAAAGTGCAAAATTTAGTGTTTTGGATGATTTTCGTGTGCTATGCTACATAAAAGTCACAAAGTTTATTAAACTTGCATACATTGGTATTTTTGAAGATTTTCATGTGCTATACGGCATAAAAGTCACGACGTTTGTTAAACTTAAAATATTTGGGATATTGGAAGATTTTCGTGTGCTATACTACATATAATTCACGAAGTTTGTTGAACTTGCAAATTTTAATATTTTGGAAGATTTTTGTGTGCTACACTACATAAAAGTCACGAAGTTCGTTAAACTTGTATACATTGGTATTTTGAAAGATTTTTGTGTGCTATACTGCATAAAAGTCACGAAGTTCTTTAAACTCGCATACATTGGTATTTTGGAATATTTTCGTTTGCTATAATACATAAAATACACAAAATTTGTTAAACTTTCAAAATTAAGTCCTTTGGATGATTTTCGTGTGCTATATACTACATAAAAGTCACAAAGTTCGTTAAACTTGCAAATTTTAATATTTTGGAAGATTTTTGTGTGATATACTACATAAAAGTCACGAAGTTCATTAAACTTTCAATTTTTAATATTTTTGGTAGATTTGCGTGTGCTATACTACATGAAGTTCGTTAAGCTTGCATACATTGGTATTTTAGAAGATTTTCGTGTGCTATAATACATAAAAGTCATGAAGTTTGTTAAACTTGGAAAATTTGTTCTTTTGGAAGATTTTTGTATGCTATACTACATAAAACTCACGAAGTTCGTTAAACTTGCAAATTTTAATATTTTGGAAGATTTTTGTGTGCTATACAACATAAAAGTTCTGAAGTTCATCAAACTTTCATACATTGGTATTTTGGAAGATTTTCGTGTGCTATACTACATAAAAGTCACAAAATTTATTAAACTTGCAAAATTTGGTATGAAATTTATTAAACTTGCCAAATTTGGTATTTTGGAAGATTTTCGTGTGCTATACTACATAAAAGTCACAAACTTTATTAAACTTGCAAAATTTGGTATTTTGAAAGATTTTCGTATACTATACTACATAAAAGTCACGAAATTTGTTAAAGTTGCAAAATTTGGTCTTTTGGACGATTTTCGTGTGCTATACTACATAAAAGTCACGAAGTTTGTATAACTTGCAAAATATAGTGTTTTGGATGATTTTCGTGTGCTATACTACATCAAAGTCACGAAGATCGTTAAACTTATATACATTGGTATTTTTGAAGATTTCCGTGTGCTATACTACATAAAAGTCACAAAGTTCATTAAACTTGTGAATTTTAATATTTTGGAAGATTTTCGTGTGTTATAATACATACAAATCACGAAGTTCGTTAAACTTGGATACATTGGTATTTTGGAAGATTTCCGTTAGTCATACTACATAAAAGTCACAAAATTTGTTAAACTTTCAAATTTCAGTCTTTTGGAAGATTTTCGTGTGATATACTACATAAAAGTCAAGAAATTCATTAAACTTGCAAATTTTATTAGTTTGGAAGATTTTCGTGTGCTATATTACATAAAATTCATGAAGTTCATTAATCTTGCATACATTGGTATTTTGGAAGATTTTCGTGTGCTATACGTCATAAAAGTCACGAAGTTTGTTGAAACTTGAAATTTTGGGTATTTATGAAGATTTTCGTGTGCTATACTACATGAAAGTCACGAAGTTCGTTGAACTTACAAATTTTAATATTTTGGAAGATTTTCGTGTGCTATTCTACATAAAAGTCACGAAGTTTGTTAAACTTGCATACATTGGTATTTTGGAAGATTTTCGTGTGCTATACATACTACATAAAAGTCATGAACTTCGTTAAACTTGCAAATTTTAATATTTTGGAATATTTTCATGTGCTATACTACATAAAAGTCATGAAGTTCGTTAACTTTGCATACACTGGTATTTTGGAAGATTTACGTGTGCTATATTACATGAAAGTCCTGAAGTTCGTTAAAATTGCAAATTTTAATATTTTGGAAGATTTTCGTGTTCTATATTACAAAAAAGTCACGAAATTTGTTAAAGTTGCAAATTTTGGTCTTTTGGACGATTTTCGTGTGCTATACTACACAAAAGTCACGAAATTTATTATACTTGCAAAATTTGGTATTTTGAAAGATTTTCGTGTGCTATTACATAAAAGTCACGAAGTTTGTAAAAATTGAAAAATTTAGTGTTTTGGATGATTTTCGTGTGCTATGCTACATAAAAGTCACAAAGTTTATTAAACTTGCATACATTGGTATTTTGGGAGATTTCCGTGTGCTATACGGCATAAAAGTCACGATGTTTGTTAAACTTGAAATATTTGGGATATTGGAAGATTTTCGTGTGCTATACTACATATAATTCACGAAGTTTGTTGAACTTTCAAATTTTAATATTTTGGAAGATTTTTGTGTGCTACACTACATAAAAGTCACGAAGTTCGTTAAACTTGTTTACATTGGTATTTTGAAAGATTTTTGTGTGCTATATACTGCATAAAAGTCACGAAGTTCTTTAAACTTGCATACATTGTTATTTTGGAAGATTTTCGTTTTCTATAATACATAAAATTCACGAAGTTTGTATAACTTGCAAAATTTAGTGTTTTGGATGATTTTCGTGTGCTATACTACATCAAAGTCACGAAGTTCGTTAAACTTGCATACATTGGTATTTTTGAAGATTTTCGTGTGCTATACTACATAAAAGTCACAAAGTTCGTTAAACTTGTGAATTTTAATATTTTGGAGGATTTTCGTGTGCTATAATACATACAAATCACGAAGTTCGTTAAACTTGGATACATTGATATTTTGTAAGATTTTCGTTAGTTATACTACATAGAAGTCACAAAGTTTGTTAAACCTTCAAAATTCATTCTTTTGGAAGATTTCGGGTGATATACTACATAAAAGTGAAGAAATTCATTAAACTTGCAAATTTTATTAGTTTGGAAGATTTTCGTGTGCTATATTACATAAAAGTCACGAAGTTCGTTAATCATGCATACATTGGTATTTTGGAAGATTTTCGTGTGCTATAAGTCATAAAAGTCACGAAGTTTGTTGAAACTTGAAATTTTGGGTATTTTGGAAGATTTTCGTGTGCTATACTACATGAAAGTCACGAAGTTCGTTGAACTTGCAAATTTTATTATTTTGGAAGATTTTCGTGTGCTATACTACATAAAAGTCACAAAGTTTGTTAAACTTGCATACATTAGTATTTTGAAAGATTTTCGTGTGCTATACGTCATAAAAGTCACGAAGTTCGATAAACTTGTATACTTTGGTATTTTGAAAGATTTTCGTGTACTATACTACATAAAAGTCACGAAATTTGTTAAAGTTGCAAATTTTGGTCTTTTGGACGATTTTCGTGTGCTATACTACACAAAAGTCACGAAATTTATTAAACTTGCAAAATTTAGTATTTTGAAAGATTTTCGTGTGCTATACTACATAAAAGTCACGAATTTTATTAAACTTGCAAAATTTGGTATTTTGGAAGATTTCCGTGTACTATACTACATAAAAGTCACAAAAAATTTTAAAGTTGCAAAATTTGGTCTTTTGGACGATTTTCGTGTGCTATACTACATAAAAGTCACGAAGTTTGTAAAAAGTGCAAAATTTAGTGTTTTGGATGATTTTCGTGTGCTATGCTACATAAAAGTAACAAAGTTTATTAAACTTGCATACATTGGTACTTTTGAAGATTTTCATGTGCTATACGGCATAAAAGTCACGACGTTTGTTAAACTTAAAATATTTGGGATATTGGAAGATTTTCGTGTGCTATACTACATATAATTCACGAAGTTTGTTGAACTTGCAAATTTTAATATTTTGGAAGATTTTTGTGTGCTACACTACATAAAAGTCACGAAGTTCGTTAAACTTGTATACATTGGTATTTTGAAAGATTTTTGTGTGCTATACTGCATAAAAGTCACGAAGTTCTTTAAACTCGCATACATTGGTATTTTGGAATATTTTCGTTTGCTATAATACATAAAATACACAAAATTTGTTAAACTTTCAAAATTAAGTCCTTTTGGATGATTTTCGTGTGCTATATACTACATAAAAGTCACAAAGTTCGTTAAACTTGCAAATTTTAATATTTTGGAAGATTTTTGTGTGATATACTACATAAAAGTCACGAAGTTCATTAAACTTTCAATTTTTAATATTTTTGGTAGATTTGCGTGTGCTATACTACATGAAGTTCGTTAAGCTTGCATACATTGGTATTTTAGAAGATTTTCGTGTGCTATAATACATAAAAGTCATGAAGTTTGTTAAACTTGGAAAATTTGTGCTTTTGGAAGATTTTTGTATGCTATACTACATAAAACTCACGAAGTTCGTTAAACTTGCAAATTTTAATATTTTGGAAGATTTTTGTGTGCTATACAACTTAAAAGTCCTGAAGTTCATCAAACTTTCATACATTGGTATTTTGGAAGATTTTCGTGTGCTATACTACATAAAAGTCACAAAATTTATTAAACTTGCAAAATTTGGTATGAAATTTATTAAACTTGCCAAATTTGGTATTTTGGAAGATTTTCGTGTGCTATACTACATAAAAGTCACAAACTTTATTAAACTTGCAAAATTTGGTATTTTGAAAGATTTTCGTATACTATACTACATAAAAGTCACGAAATTTGTTAAAGTTGCAAAATTTGGTCTTTTGGACGATTTTCGTGTGCTATACTACATAAAAGTCACGAAGTTTGTATAACTTGCAAAATATAGTGTTTTGGATGATTTTCGTGTGCTATACTACATCAAAGTCACGAAGATCGTTAAACTTATATACATTGGTATTTTTGAAGATTTCCGTGTGCTATACTACATAAAAGTCACAAAGTTCATTAAACTTGTGAATTTTAATATTTTGGAAGATTTTCGTGTGTTATAATACATACAAATCACGAAGTTCGTTAAACTTGGATACATTGGTATTTTGGAAGATTTCCGTTAGTCATACTACATAAAAGTCACAAAATTTGTTAAACTTTCAAATTTCAGTCTTTTGGAAGATTTTCGTGTGATACACTACATAAAAGTCAAGAAATTCATTAAACTTGCAAATTTTATTAGTTTGGAAGATTTTCGTGTGCTATATTACATAAAATTCACGAAGTTCATTAATCTTGCATACATTGGTATTTTGGAAGATTTTCGTGTGCTATACGTCATAAAAGTCACGAAGTTTGTTGAAACTTGAAATTTTGGGTATTTATGAAGATTTTCGTGTGCTATTCTACATAAAAGTCACGAAGTTTGTTAAACTTGCATACATTGGTATTTTGGAAGATTTTCGTGTGCTTTACATACTACATAAAAGTCATGAACTTGGTTAAACTTGCAAATTTTAATATTTTGGAATATTTTCATGTGCTATACTACATAAAAGTCATGAAGTTCGTTAACTTTGCATACACTGGTATTTTGGAAGATTTACGTGTGCTATACTACATGAAAGTCCTGAAGTTCGTTAAAATTGCAAATTTTAATATTTTGGAAGATTTTCGTGTTCTATATTACAAAAAAGTCACGAAATTTGTTAAAGTTGCAAATTTTGGTCTTTTGGACGATTTTCGTGTGCTATACTACACAAAAGTCACGAAATTTATTAAACTTGCAAAATTTGGTATTTTGAAAGATTTTCGTGTGCTATACTACATAGAAGTCACGAATTTTATTAAACTTGCAAAATTTGGTATTTTGGAAGATTTTCGTGTTCTATACTACATAAAAGTCACGAAATTTGTTAAAGTTGCAAAATTTGGTCTTTTGGAAGATTTTCGTGTGCTACTACATAAAAGTCACGAAGTTTGTAAAAATTGAAAAATTTAGTGTTTTGGATGATTTTCGTGTGCTATGCTACATAAAAGTCACAAAGTTTATTAAACTTGCATACATTGGTATTTTGGATGATTTTCGTGTGCTATACGGCATAAAAGTCACGACGTTTGTTAAACTTGAAATATTTGGGATATTGGAAGATTTTCGTGTGCTATACTACATGTAATTCACGAAGTTTGTTGAACTTTCAAATTTTAATATTTTGGAAGATTTTCGTGTGCTACACTAAATAAAAGTCACGAAGTTCGTTAAACTTGTTTACATTGGTATTTTGAAAGATTTTTGTGTGCTATATACTGCATAAAAGTCACGAAGTTCTTTAAACTTGCATACATTGTTATTTTGGAAGATTTTCGTTTTCTATAATACATAAAATTCACAAAGTTTGTTAAGCTTTCAAAATTCAGTCTTTTGGATGATTTTCGTGTGCTATATACTACATAAAAATCACGAAGTTCGTTAAACTTGCAAATTTTAATATTTTGGAAGATTTTTGTGTGCTATACTACGTAAAAGTCACGAGGTTCATTAAACTTTCAATTTTTAATTTTTTTGGTAGATTTGCGTGTGCTATACTACATGAAGTTCGTTAAACTTGCATACATTCGTATTTTAGAAGATTTTCGTGTGCTATAATACATAGAAGTCATGAAGTTTGTTAAACTTGGAAAATTTGTTCTTTTGGAAGATTTTTGTATGCTATACTACATAAAACTCATGAAGTTCGTTAAACTTGCAAATTTTAATATTTTGGAAGATTTTTGTGTGCTATACAACATAAAAGTCCTGAAGTTCATCAAACTTTCATACATTGGTATTTTGGAAGATTTTTGTGTGCTATACTACATAAAAGTCAAGAAATTTATTAAACTTGCAAAATTTGGTATGAAATTTATTAAACTTGCCAAATTTGGTATTTTGGAAGATTTTCGTGTGCTATACTACATAAAAGTCACAAACTTTATTAAACTTGCAAAATTTGGTATTTTGAAAGATTTTCGTATACTATACTACATAAAAGTCACGAAATTTGTTAAAGTTGCAAATTTTGGTCTTTTGGACGATTTTCGTGTGCTATACTACATAAAAGTCACGAAGTTTGTATAACTTGCAAAATTTAGTGTTTTGGATGATTTTTGTGTGCTATACTACATCAAAGTCACGAAGATCGTTAAACTTATATACATTGGTATTTTTGAAGATTTCCGTGTGCTATACTACATAAAAGTCACAAAGTTCATTAAACTTGTGAATTTTAATATTTTGGAAGATTTTTGTGTGTTATAATACATACAAATCACGAAGTTCGTTAAACTTGGATACAGTGGTATTTTGGAAGATTTTCGTTATAAAAGTCACAAAATTTGTTAAACTTTCAAAATTCAGTCTTTTGGAAGATTTTCGTGTGATATACTACATAAAAGTCAAGAAATTCATTAAACTTGCAAATTTTATTAGTTTGGAAGATTTTCGTGTGCTATATTACATAAAAGTCACGAAGTTCATTAATCTTGCATACATTGGTATTTTGGAAGATTTTCGTGTGCTATACGTCATAAAAGTCACGAAGTTTGTTGAAACTTGAAATTTTGGGTATTTATGAAGATTTTCGTGTGCTATACTACATGAAAGTCACGAAGTTCGTTGAACTTACAAATTTTAATATTTTGGAAGATTTTCGTGTGCTATACTACATAAAAGTCACGAATTTTGTTAAACTTGCATACATTGGTATTTTGGAAGATTTTCGTGTGTTATAATACATAAAAGTCATGAACTTCGTAAAACTTGCAAATTTTAATATTTTGGAAGATTTTCGTGTGCTATACTACATGAATGTCTTGAAGTTTGTTAAAATTTTAAATTTTAATATTTTGGAAGATCTTCGTGTTCTATACTACAAAAAATTCACGATATTTATTAAAGTTGCAAAATTTGGTATTTTGGAAGATTTTCGTGTGCTATACTACATAAAAGTGACGAAATTTAATAAACTTGCAAAATTTGGTATTTTGAAAGATTTTCGTGTGCTATACTACATAGAAGTCACGAAGTTCGTTAAACCTTTATACTTTGATATTTTGGAAGATTTTTGTGTACTATATTACATAAAAGTCCCGAAATTAGTAAAGTTACAAATTTTGGTCTTTTGGAAGATTTTCGTGTGCTATACTACAGAAAAGTCACGAAATTTATTAAACTTGCAAAATTTCGTGTGCTATAAATACTACATAAAAGTCATGAACTTCGTTAAACTTTTGCAAATTTTAATATTTTGGAAGATTCACCCTGCCCAATCGGCATCACTATAAGCACTCAATTTAGGAGGAACTCCAGTAGGAAAGAATAAACCACGATGAGAACTTCCCTTCAAGTAACGAATTATACGACGAACTGCTGCCAAGTGAAGGTGGCGAGGAGAGTGCATGAATTGACTTACTTGTTGAACAGCAAATGATATGTCAGGACGAGTAATAGTCAAGTAATTAAGACTACCCACGAGTTGACGATACAATAAGGGATCATGCAACAGATCACCATCATCACGATGATATTTAACATTAACCTCAAGAGGAGTATCCACTGGATTAGCCGATTGCAGACCAGCCATAGAAATTAAATTTGTGGCATACTTGTGTTGATGGAGGAATATGCCCTTGGATGTAGAATGAACCTCAAGACCAAGAAAATAATGCAAATTACCAAGATCTTTCATATGAAACGCTGCTTGTAACTGCTGTTTAAGGCTTTGAATGAAAGCATGATCAGAACCAGTAATAATCATATCATCAACATACAGAAGAAGTAGGACAATTCCAGTAGATGTTCTATGAATAAATAGAGAAGAATCGTACTGACTCTGAGTAAAGGAAAACCCAAGTAGAGTGGAGCAAAATTTTTCATACCATGCTCTAGGCGCTTGTTTCAAACCATATAAGGAGCGTTTGAGCTTGCACACACCCTTAGATGACGGAAATAAACCTTGAGGAGGAGTCATATAAATATCTTTCGCCAGGTCACCATGAAGAAAAGCATTTTTCACATCTAATTGATGAAGAGCCCACCCGTTAGAAGCAGCTATAGAGAGTACCGTACGAACAGATGTCATTTTGGCAACCGGTGCAAATGTCTCATCATAATCAATTCCATATTCCTGCTTGTTTCCTAAGGAAACCAAGCGAGCCTTGAAACGGTTGAGGGACCCATCAGAATTCAATTTCACAGAATACACCCATTTGCAGCCAATGGGTTTAACATCAAGAGGACAAGAGACAATATCCCATGTGAAATTCTCTTGAAGAGCTTGAAGTTCCTCATTCATTGCTTTTATCCAACGTACATCTTTAACAGCCTGTGAATAGCAAGTAGGAATAGATATGCTAGAGAGTGTGGCAGTCAGAGAAGTATGTGAGGAATCATACCTGTCTGGTGAATATCTATCTGGTGCTCGAGATATTCGACCAGAACGTCGTGGTTCAACCGTTACAGGATCAGGTGGCGGTTCAGCGTCGGGAAGGGGTGTGGGAACCTGCTGTTTGTGTTTTCTGACATATACATGACCTGGTTTATAGCGTTCTATAGAGATAGGCATAATAGAAAACTTAGGAAGAGTAATAATATCATTCATGACAGGAGAAACACATGGAAACATAAACTGATTATCAAAAAATGTCACATTCCTAGAAATGCGAAAACGATGGTTAGTGACATCATAACACACAAATCCCTTATGAGAGTGACTATACCCCATAAACGCACATTGAACAGACTGCGCTCCAAGCTTATGCCTTTCAAATGGAGGTAAGTAAACAAAACAAACACATCCAAAAGTATGTAAATCATTATAGTTAGGCTGAATTTTAAAAAGACGAAAAAAAGGAGAATCAAGATCAATAACCGTAGAAGGAAGACGATTGATCAAGAAGACAGCTGTGGAAAGAGCCTCCACCCAAAATCGGGGTGGTACAGACGCTTGAAGAAGTAAAGTGCAGGTCACATCAAGCAAATGACGATTCTTGCATTTTGCCATCCCATTTTGTTGGGGGGTATTGGGACAAGATCGTTGAGACAAAATGCCTTTTTGTTGAAGAAATTCTTGAAACTCACGAGACATGTACTCACCACCAGAATCAGAGCGAAAAATTTTAACATTTTCATGAAATTGAGTTTCAACATATGTCAGAAATTTCTTAAACATAGAAAACACTTCAGATTTAGACCGAAGAAAATATATCCAAGTAAAACGACTATAATCATCAATAAATGTGACAAAATATTTATAGCAAGCATGAGAAACTACAGGAGACATACCCCATACATCACTATGAATCATTTTAAAATAAGAGGAAGCCCGATAAGCACCAGACGGAAAAGGAAGTGTTTTACTTTTAGCTAATTTGCAAACAGAACATGAAAGAGAGGCATTAGAAACAACATTTTTATTGCCCAATAAACCATTTTTAAATAAATGAGATAAAACAGCAGAGTTAGGATGACCCAATTTTCTATGCCAATCCTCGTAAGAATTCAAGACATTATTACAAACAAGAGATAAATGACTAGAAATAAACTGAAGTGGAAACAATCTTCCCACTTTAGGCCCCTTCGCAACCACCTTCCCCGACACTTGTTCCTGCACAAGGCAACCATCACGAGAAAAATTTACATTACAATTATTATCAACCAATTGACCAACAGATAATAAATTGGAAGCAAGTCCAGGTGCTACAAACACATCCCGAAAATCAGAGTTGAGGTCACCAACATTCGTGATAGAGAGAGCATTACCATCCGCAATTTGAATTTTCTGATTACCATGGTAAGAATGTAAATTGTGCAAGTATTCAGAAGAGGCTGTCATGTGATTGGATGCACCAGAATCAAGAAACCACGGGCAGGAAACATTCGAAGACTTACCCTGAATTCCCAAGGTTGAAAGAGCGGAAAGTACCATCTGTTAGATTATTTGAGGTTGGAGAGCATCACCATTAGATGGATTGGTGATGGAAGGACCAACTGCAGAGCTTGTACTCGCAGGAAATGCTTGCACCGAACGTTGTGCTGATCGTGGAGGACGGGTGGGACAATCAGAGATAATATGGCCCCGCTGCTTGCAATAATTACAAAACTTCTTACTGCAACTCTGAGCAAAATGTCCAAATTGTTTGCAAGAGAAACATTGGACATGTCGAATATCACGACCTTTACCTCTACTCTGAGGAGCATATGCAAACATAGCAGACTCAGAAATGACAACATCGTGAGACATGGATCCTTGAGTAGCAAGACGTTGTTCCTCTCTGAGAAGTTCACCAACACATGTATCTAAAGAAGGAACAGGATTCCTATTCAGCAGAGCACCTCTAACAACCTCAAATTCTGCACGAAGCTTCATGAGAAATTGATCTCGCCTACTAGTATTGTAGACCTCTTGGACATCCGCGAGAGAACTCTTGGGAACATCAACATGTATAATCGCAGAGTGTTCTGTCCACAAATTCAAAAAACCAGAATAATATTCTTGAACAGACAGATTGCCTTGTTTGTAATTGGCAATGTCTAGCTCCAACTGAAAACGTTTGGCCGCGTTGTCTAGGTTATAGATACGCTTCAAGTAGTTCCACATTTCTTGGGCAGTGGAAAAAGATCGCAAACTATTAATCATGTGAGGATCAATAGTACCGAGAATCCAAGTGATAATCTGAGCATCTTCTATTTCCCATGCATCTAAGTCAGTTGTCTCCAACGGTGCCAAAGAGACATCGTCCAAGTGACTCCATAATCCTTTCCCTTTGACATACATCCGAAACTGAAATTCCCAAACAAGATAATTCTTTCCGGTAAAACGAACACAAATATGATCTATCTCTTCTTCGGAAGCCATAATATCAGAGATGACTTAAGAACAATTTTGTTAACGTGAAACAAGAAACACCAACGGAACACAGAAGAAAATACTTGCCAACACCAAATCAACACCCCAATTGAGGATACTCGCCGACACCAAGTCAAAACCCTAATTCAGAATACTTGCCGACACCGAGTCAAAACCCTAATTCAGAATACTTGCCGACACCGAATCAAAACCCTAATTTAGAATACTTGCCGACACCGATACGATAACACGATCAAAGCAAACACGATTTGTAAGCACCCGAGATTAGAATCGCAATCTTGGAAGAGATTACCGAGAACCGAGATGATTTTAATTACCGAGAAACGAGATCTACCGAGACGATTTCAAGAGCGACCCAGTGGGGTGTCGCTGAATAAAGCCAAGATTAACCTAAAACTCACAGGTTTGATTGAAAACCTCTGATACCATGTCAATAATTCTTGGCTTCATACTTTTCTCATTATTATTTCTCGTATATATAAAGGTTACAGGGCTATATCGGTAATTACACTAAATAATTACATTTAAACTAATTCCTATTCACATGGATGACAAGGAAATGTTGAAGAAATTGGTAATAATTGCTCTATGGTGTGTTCAAGAGGATCCAGGTCTTAGACCAAGCATGAGAAATGTGATACACATGCTTGAAGGTACTGTTGAAGTGCAAGTTCCACCATACCCCTCACAAATTAGTATTCAATATTCTCTAAATTAGTAAGTTGATTTGCAAGATTTGCAGATGTGCTAATCCTTGTTTTGTTGTTTTAAGTGAGGTGTAATATTTGCATTAATGTCTGTGTATCAAGCTGTGGTTTTATGTTCCTTGAACATTTGAATTTGAGGTTCAAGATTGATTAGTTTACAGGGTATGAATAAACTTGAATACACAGTTGTCTTGGATAATGTTAGTTTAAATATAGTTATCATATGTTTTATACAAAATTTGGAAGTTAAAATATGATATTAAGGTTCGCAGTCTTCGCCGACTGTGAGGTCCTCGTTGACTGGAATTCGTGAAAACTTGGTAGGCCACATTGCGGAGATATTAAGGTTTGGGATTCAGATTGATAAAATATTGAGGAGTTATGCTGCAACATGCTCCTGTATATTTCTATATATAATATAGGAAAAACAACCTATGAGTAACTGAATCCTAAATAATAGGATTTTTTATGATTTTAAATTCTAATCAAATCAAATTTAAATATAGGGTTTCAGATTCACATTGATTGAATATTGAAAAACATTAATTATACCATTAATTAGTTTTTAATTGTGACTTTATTTAAAATCTATAGCATCAATTAGTTTTTATTTGTGACTTAATTTAAAATCTATAACATTAATTATTTTTAATTTTATCATATACATTATAGAATTTAGAAAGATAAATACTCGCTTATTTTAAAATTTATTTGATTACTAATATATTTATCTAATAAAATAATAATATTCAATATTATATTATATTTTAAAATAAGTTAAAATTTTAAAGTTTATTGATAATAATTTATCAATATCCAATCAAAATTCAGAATATCAAGAAAATTTATCTTTCAAAATGATAACCGCAGTCACAGTCACAGTCAGGTCGGCACATTAGGTCCTTCAAGTCGACACATACTGAAACCTCAGTATTATGTGTCGACACCAACCTCTTCATAGTATTGAAGTATTGCTAGAAGAACTTTACTTCTTTGAGATTTTTGGCTTGATTAGTCATTCCCTCTTCGACTTCTATTGTGTCTGAATTGTTAGCAACTGCTTCGACTTCCACTTCGACAAGAGTGTCATCGATTGAAATTTCTTTGTCGACATCATAACTCATCAAAGGCTTATTAATTGCATCACCATAATTCCAATCCCAGGAAGAATTTTGATCAATCAAAATATCTCGACTCATCGCTATCATCTCTCTATTGTGAGAATTGGATCGAACTCTTGTGGGTCAAAGAGAATCTTGTTTTTCGGTAGAGAATGTGTCGAAGGCCTACATATTGTATTCGAAGTGTGTTCTAGTATGTAGGTGTCAAAATGCTAGGGCTATTAGTATTTCGAATTGGGCATGTTTGTTATGCCCAATTGTTCCAGTTAGTTTGTACCCTTAATTGGCTTGTAATGAGTATTTGTGAAAAAGCCCATTAGTTTAGTATGTAACTTTTATTATAAATAGCATACTAGCATATCATTAGTGCATACGACAAATCCTAATTTAGGGTGATAAGGTTATTTTTTATTCTTGTAACATTTGTAATCTTGATTTAAAAGAAAGTAAAGAATAGAAGCTATAACCAATCCTAGTTGTTCTTCTTGCTTTCCTATTGTGTTCCCTATTATACTTTGTTCTTGGAATCGTTTTCACAACAAATTGGTGCAGTGAGTGTGGAGAAGATGCCTTCAATAAAGTATGAGGTTGAAAAGTTCACTAGAATGAACAATTTCGGTCTATGATGCTTGAAGATGAAAGCCCTATTGGTTTAACAAGGTTGTTGGGAAGCATTGAAGGGAGCGGCGGCTATGGACGTTGCGTTAACAAAAAAAGAAAAGCGGTCATGATAGAAAAAGCCCACAACGCAATTTTGTTGAGCCTTGGTGATAAGGTTCTTCAACATGTATCAAAGGAAACGACGACATTATGGTTATGGGTAACACTTGAAAGTTTGTACATGACCAAATCGCTGGTAAATCTACTCTACCTAAAGCAAGCTTTGTATTTATTCGAGATGATTGAAGATAAAGTGTGGCTGAGCAGTTGGATATGGTCAACAAGCTGATTCTTGAAAGGGAGTCTCTGACTTTTAAAGAAGTTCAACCAGCCCTGTATTCTAAGGACTTGAACAAACGTAAGGAGCATAAACCTTCGACAATTGGTGAAAGTTTTACGGTTAAGGGAAAATTCGTGCGAAAGGATGTTAAGTTCGACAAGAATAGTGGAAAAAGTAAGTTGAAGTCTTATAGTGGCAAAGCATCTAGTATTCGATGATATCTGTTCTGGACTAGCCCAAATATTCCAAATGGCCCAACCCACTCTTTGGTGTAAACCGGCTCAATAAGCATTGGTCCAACCCATGAAAGCCAATAAGATGGACTTCCCCCTCATTCCGAGCATAACTGGAGATTAGTCGAGCGTGCTAGGATATCGTCCCTGGCAACGACTAGTGTCCCGGGCACAACTAGTCAAGACCTAGTCAACAGTTCCTTACATTCTGGGTCGGAAATCATATCCACTATAGTGTAACGAGAGTGCAAGGTAATCCAAACTTGGCCCAAAATCTCATACTTTCTGTTGTACCTTGTTGTTCTCTTACTTACTTTGACATCTGACTACCTTGCAGGTACAACCCCCTTTTTTCTCAACCGTCACCAAAGATCAAGTCTACTGTTGCTGGCTACTTGTTCTACCCATGGAGAACACTATCATTGCAAAAAGAAGGGTCACACAAGAAAGGTGTGCCCTGAATGTATGAAAGATCATGGAGGTAAGAATAATGGCAACACAACCATTATTCAAGATGATTTTGAATCATCTGATGTTCTTGTGATTTCAAGCAGTGACTCGAGTAAGGAGTGGATTATGGATTCAGGTTGCACTTGGCATATAACTCCAAAAAATGACTTGTTCGAGGGATTATGTGATCAAGATGGTGGATCTGTATTGCTGGAAAAAAAAGCTTGCAAGATTGCAGGTGTTGGATTTGTGAGATTCAAGCTTCATGGTGAGTCAATAAGGTTGTTGACTGAAGTTTGGTATGTTCCTGATTTGAAGAGATGGTGAATTCGACAAGAAAGTATATGTTTTCAAAGGAGAGAAAAGCATCCTAAGATTCATGAAAGGGTCGAAGGAAGTCTCGAGAGGCGTGGAGAAACAAGACTTGTATACCCTTGAGGTTGAAGTTGTAAGTGGTTCGACAAATGTAGCATCCACGAAACCTTTATCCAAGACATAAATTTGGCACATAAGATTGGGCCATGTCAGTGAAAGGGGTCTGGTCGAATTGGAAAAACATAATCTGCTTGGTGGAGACAAAGTAGAAGTTTTGTGAACCATGTGTACTTGGAAAATCTTGCAGAATTAAATTCAACAAAGGAAAAAAAAGAACGCATGGATCCCTTAATTACATCCATGTTGATCCATAATAGATGATTATTCCAAAAAAAGTATGGGTATTTATCCAGAAGACTTATAAAGTAAAGATCTTCCATCCAATGTGTTTTGATGAAGACAATGTACAAATTAAATGTTCATCTCAAAAAGTATGGAAAAATCTTGAAGTACACTTTATCAATCCAAGTGTTCAAGACGTAATACGTATAAAAACTAACATCAAATAACTCAAGACTTTTTATTTGAAGACTAGCATGAATCTTAATTAATAGAGGTATATGCATGCAATTATATCGATAACTTAGTGCTCAATTTTTTTTATACATTTTCATCTATGAAATTCTTAAATTATCATGCATAAAAATCTTTGATTCAAATGCATAAAAAAAACCTTTTTTTTAAGTTGTCAGCAATTTTTAAGTCAGACCTAGTTAACTGACTTAAAATAACTTGATGTTGTTTAAAATTTGAATAATTATTTGAAATTCAAAAAAATATTCTGCACTTGATAAGTCAGGTATCTGTTAAAATCGACTTACCAAGTCCTGTACGAATTTGAAAAAACATCAATTTTTTTAACTCCTTGTCTCTAACTATTGTAGCCCAAAAGAAAGATGCAAAGTCTATATGAGTCAAGGGAGATATTTGATCAAGGGGGTTATCAAGGATAGGGGGCATTCACATAAGAGATTCTTGATTGTTCTAAGAGATTCAAGCATTTCAAGAGATTTAAGCATCTCAACTTTTAATTGATCGTGATCATCAAAAAGGGGGAGAATGTAAAGTCAAGACCCTTCATCCAATGTGTTTTGATGAAGACAATGTACAAATTAAATGATCATGTCAAAAAGTATGGAAAAATTTTCAAGTACACTTTATCAACTCAAGTGTTCAAGACGCATCATGTGTAAAAACTAACATCAAATAACTTAAGACTTTTTATTTGAAGACTAACATGGATCTTGATTAATAGAGGTATAAGCATACAATTATATTGATAACTTAGTGCTAAAATATTTTATACATTTTCATCTCTGAAACTCTCAAATTATCATGCATAAAAATCTTTGATTCAAATGCATAAAAAAAAAACTTTTTTTAAAAGCTGTCAGCACCTTTTAAGTCTGGTCTAATTAACTGAGTTAACAAAACTTGATGCTTAGAGTTTTCAAAATGGGCTCGGCCCACGAGCCCTATATTTTATCATGAGTCGGGCCATAAAAAACCTTTAAAAAATATAACCATATATTTTTGGGTCAGCCCACGGGGCCTATGTTTTTCACGGGTTGGGCTGGGCCGGCCAACCGGGCTTCGAGTTGGCCCATTAAAATAAAATTTTAAATTAATTTTTGTTAATTTTGGAGAAAAAAATATTGAGCTAATGTAATTTCATAAGTGTATTTCAATTGAAAAAGAATTAAAAATGATGAAGATATATTTCAAGATGATATGGTTAAAGAAATAGTTCTGAGATAAAGAATTTTTTTAATAAGTATTAGAGATAATATTCAGTTTCTCTCTAATTTTACATAGATATCTTCGTGGGATTCATATATATATATATATATATATATATATATATATATATATATATATATATATATATATATATATATATATATATATATATATATATATATATATATATATAGATGTTGATTTGATGAATAATTTAAATATCACCGAACTAAGTTTATCATTACTCTCTACTTATGTTACGTAGCTTTTATTATTACATACTTTTTATAAATTGAAAACTATAATATTGAAATGAAGGATTGATTGGCTCATCGAGCCACATGACCAATCAATTACTAGGCCGAACTCATTTTTGACAGCCCATGAAGTAATCAGGCCGACCCACTTAATCCCATTTATATGTTTTGGCCCCCCGGACCGAAGCAGGCTGGGTCGAGTCAACCCATTTGACAGCTCTACTGATGTTGTTTGAAATTTGAATAATTATTTGAAATTCACAAAAATGTTCTGTGATTGTTAAGTCAAGTATCTGTTAAAAACGACTTAACAAGTCGTGTACGAATCTGAAAAAACATCATTTTTTTAACACATTTTCATGCACCTCTTCATGAAACCTTCTCATTTTAACTTGACATTTTTTCATGATATTTTTCCATAACTTTACCATGATTCATAAAGGTGCTATGCTCATATAAATACATGAATTTTCAAAGGCTTAATTCACACCCTATTAGCCACACTTTTGAACTTACAATTGACATCAGAGCAGGTTATATGTAACTTGTTCCTAAGAAATCCAAATGGCTTTCGCAAATCAAAACCTGATTTTTAGAGACGGTGGTAGCAATAACAAGCCTCCATTGTTTTATGGTGAATACTTTGATTTTTGGAAATCAAAACACGAGTCGACGCTCTGTCCAAGTTATGTCGAATCCCTCTCGTTAACAACTTATCTCATGATTTCTGTCATTCTTCTAAGCCCCCTTACAAACCTAATTTATGGGATCCAACCACTTGATTTGTGAGTTTTTTTTAATTGTACTATCAACGTATCTCATTAGATTTTTCCCTTAACGCATACTTAATAAAATTTCGTTTTACTATAAATATTTTAGGTTCAAATAATAATAATGCATCATTTAAAATATTTTACGATTTTTGAATCTCTTGATGCCAAATATTTATAGAATTCAAAAAAGTATCCAAATTTTAGAAACCAGAATATTATATTAAACGTTCCATCTATATGATTAACCGATAATAATATGGGCCTAAGATGATTTTCAATACATTTAAAGATAATAACATAAATTAGATTAATAAGCAAAAACAAAATACATGTTAAAAAAACCAAAAAACAAAACTTATATCAAAATAACCTAAATACTAATTGTTAACTAAACCACCTAAAAGCAAAAATTTAGAGCCAGATAAACTAACCCAAATCCTAACCCCATCCCTGGTATTCGCGAGAGCATTCGGTAACATTGAAACTAGATTCTAATTTTTCATTAGAAATCAAAGGAACTCTTAAACCTATACAATAAACATATTCGTTGTGTTTCAAATTTAATTTCAAATCTAAATTAAATTTTTTCAATAGTGTCTCATTATCGTACTCCATAAGTTGTTGAGCATTGAATTTGATCAAACTATTCCCATAAAACACGACTGGCTTCAAAATAGTGTTCTTAAAATCTGCGTCAAAGGATTCCATATCCACCATAGCAAATTTGTTTCCTTTATATGAAGAAATCGCAGATATGTCATAAATCTCGCTCATATACTGGCCGAAGTGTGGGTTTCTCACAGATATATTGAACTTAAAATTATAGTATAAGGTGTTGTCGCTCGTGAGATTAAACTGCGTGATTGAGGCATCTGCTATACTGAACTCCACTGGTTTATAGGGCTGCGAGTCTTCCGAGAAAAGCGAAAAATATAGCCAAATACCGAAAAGTAACAAGATAGTTACACAAAAAGAGCCCCACAAACAGTCCTTGCGGTCCTCTTCTAATTGGATTTGTGATAACTTGGTAGGGGGAGGTTTCTGCGACATTGCGGAGTTATTAAGGTTTTGGGTTCAGATTGATAAGATATTGAGGAGTTATGCTGCATCATGCTTCTGTATGTTTCTATACAACCTATGAGTAACTGAATCCTTAATAATAGGATTTTTTTAAGATTTCAAATTGGATATTGAAAAACAACCCATGACTGTGTCATAACTTAATCCTAAATAATAGGTTTTTTTATGGTTTTAAATTTGAATCATATCTATCGTAATATAATAAATTATTTAAATTATATAATTTAAATTAATAACTAAATACAAATTTAATATCAAGCAATAAAGAAAGAGGAATAAATACCTTGATATTTTTCTGAATATTCTACAATTGACTTAAATTTTATTGATTTATTATGTATAAATATTATAATTTAAATTAGGTATTTAAATTATATAATTTTCTATATTTAATAATTTTGATAATAAGAATTAGTAACAACTTCATACCTTAAATTTTAATAAAACAACTATGTATAATTTTATTTTAATTAAAAAAAATGAGCAAAAAGTAAAAGAATAAAAATTAATATAATTTACAAAGAGTGTAAAAAATAGCAAAAACATTTTACAAATCATTAAAGATTAAAAATTAAGACATATCAACTTAATATAAAAATTTAAAAAAAAAATATGGATCCAAATAATGTACAATGTTATATAAAACAATAATTTTCTTAATATATTGGCTATAATGGTAATTTGAAATTTTCTTTGAAGTACAATGACAAATGAGGTAATAGCTTTATTTGAAGTTTGCTAATAATAATATACATTTTACATTCTAATTTCTAGAACAATAAAACTGTTGCAATCAAGAAATGTAAGACAATGCTATAATAAGTATGCTATAGCAAATAAAACATAGCATTAAAAAATAGTATGATCATGAATTAGTACTACTGAGTGTCATTTTAGAAGAGTTAAATTGTTCATGAGAAACAAATTTTGAAGAGCTAAGGGCACTACCTGTTCAAACACACCAAACAACACATTAGAATACATATATGAAACAAATTAAAATAAAACTATATACAAGAGTAAAAGAAATAAATCACAGAAGATTTATTTTTAGAAAGCAGTAACAACAAAGTCATATTTCATTTTGCAGGTATGAAATTAGAAACTTATCAATTAATTTCTATTAGAGCTTGACCTAACTCATCCTTACAAACCCGTTAGTAAGGTGAGGAGTGTCCCTCTATATATATTCTTTGAAAGCTCTATCTTTAGCCAATGTGAGATTTTAGAATCTTCCTAATACACCCCCTCACGCCAGCACTCTTTTAGGCTTGGTGCGTGAATATTAATGGTGGACGGCCATAGTCCGATCGATAGGCTCTGATACCATATTAGAGTTTGACCTAACTCATCCTTACAAAACCGGTTGGTAAGGTGAGGAGTGTCCCTTTATATATATTCTTTGAAAGCTCTATCTTTAGTCAACGTAGGACTTTAGGATCTTCCTAATAATTTCCAACAAATATGAATATTTGAAAAGCTTTCAAACTCAAAGTTGTAAGTTCCATGAAACATCAGTACATCACACTAACTCAAAATGTGCATCTTTATAGCGGTTTGTTTGTATCAGAACTTGTATGCACTTCTTGTGCTATATGTTAATATATCTTTTGGCTTTTTCAACAAAAAAAAAAAAAAAACAACTCAAAATGTGCAAGGTTAAGCCATGTTATGGTAATCCAAAATAAAATAGACATTATTAGAAAAATTGAATATAGAGACAGGCAAAATCCGTCTCTAAAACATAAATATTTCGTCACTGAATTTGTTAGAGACGGAATCAGAGACGGGTCAACATCCGTTGTTATCAAATTTATCGCAGGTTGATTAGAGACGAAATATTTATCTCGTCTCTTACTTGAGACCGGTATATTCAGTCTCTGAAGACAATTAATATTTTGTACTATAACATTGTCGTCTCTGAATCATATAATTCCGTCTCTGAAATTCCGTCTCAATTACAAAAAAAATCCGGCTCTATTCCAATTAAGTATTATAAACCCGTCTCAAAATCCGTCTCTAGAATTTATATAATAAATTTTTTATATTTATTTAAAATAAAAAAATCAAGTTTCATTCAACATAACCAATATATTTTTCTTACAAAACATTTGTAAGATATTATACTTTAACATGTCAAAAAAATAAAAAGATTATATATATCTAACTAAAATCAATGTAACTATAGTTAAAGTTAATATCAATATTACCATAAAAATACGTGACATTACAAATCCTTAAATAAAACATTACCATAAGAAATAAAATTAAAAAAAAAAAAACTTCCAATTAGAACTCGCATCTATTTGTATTTTGATAATTAGCTTTAAGTTTTTTTGATTTATTGAAAAATATATTTAAACTTTTATTTATTTATTTAATCATTTTTTAAAACCATATTAAATAACACTTATCTTCATTTAGAGAGGTTTCTAAAAGTTTGATTAACAAGAGACGGAAATAGAGAGGGATATAATATCATATAAATTATTTCCATCTTTAAATCCCTCTCTGAAATATTTTTAATTTTTAAAAATAATATTTTTTATTTGGAGATGGAATTATTGACGGAATAAGTTAGAGACGGAACTAAATTCCGTCTCTGATATTCAAAACTTAAAAATTTGGTGAATATATAAAAATCCGTCTCAATTTCGATCTCTATTAAAAACTGAACTAAATCCGTCTCTAATGTTTGTCACTATTTTAAATTTTTCTAGTAGTGAGATACTCACATATAAATAGAGAGCGGTGGGCGGTAGAGAGAGGGTTTTGTTTTAATTTAATTTAAGTAAAATTTGATTTAATGGAGTTGTGAAGACCCACGTTTTTTATTTAATGGAGGTTGTAAAGACCACGTGTTGTTTTATTTTAATTAATTATTTAAATTAAATTTAAATTTAATTAACTATTTAAATTGACTCAGTGGTTATGAAGCACAGACACTCCTAAAATGACCCTGTCACTAACACGGCAACACTGCTAATAATTTAAAAAAGTAAATGAATTAAATGTAATTATAATTGTCGGTGCAGATTTCCGTCATTGACACAGACACCGACATGCCTGATTTTAGAAGTGTCGAAGTTAGTGGGGTGTGGGGAGTTATGCTTTGTTTTATTTTATTTTAACTAATGACTTTAATTAGTCATTTTTAATTAATTATTTTTCTTATTTATTTAATTTATTATTTATCATAAATTTTTGGGACCTTAACATCCACATTTTGGTTTATTTTATTTAATTAATTTCTTAAAGAGAAAAAGAAATATGCATTGATGGTATAAAATAATTTTGCCACTACAAAAAATAAGGTCTGTAGTAACGTGATTACCATGCCACAAAGTAGAATATCACGTCACAACATAAAATTAGCGACGTGGACGTATATGTCGTTTGGGAGAGCGTGACAACTTAGTTGTGTCATGATTATCACGTCACTAAGTAGTGACATCGAAATCACGTCGCAACGTGATGCACAAAATCCAACAGCTTTTTTCTAATGGAACAGACAGCGCCAGGAAAAAGCTGGTTGGCACAGAACACTGAGAAAAGTTGTGGTGTGTAAAACATGACACAAAGTAGCGACATGGAAAACATTTCACAAAATTTCTAATTAATTTTAAATTATAGCGACGTGATAAACATGTCACTATTTATTGACATGTATATCATGTCACAGACTTAATTTTTTTTTACAAAAAAATAAATTTTCTAATTAATTTTAATTTTTTTTTTGTGGAAGATGGAGGTCCCTTTCAAGATAAAGGCGTTTGGATGGAGACTATTTCATAATAGGCTTCCTTTGAAAGATCTTTTGGTGACTAGACTAGAGGTATGTCTTTCCCTTTGAATGACTTAAAATGTATATTATGTGGATATTGTTTAGAAATCACTTCTTTTTTGGTTGTTTGGTGGTGACAAATATTTGGAGAAAAATAGCTATTTGGGTGGGTAAAGAGGATTATTTTAATGAGGAGTATTTATCAAACTTTATGGAGTGACATTCCTTCTTTTACAGTAAAAAGGTGAGGGATAGAAAATTGGATATTGTTTGGATGGCCACAACTTGGTGTCTTTGGTTAGTTAGGAATGGTTGGTATTTTTGTAAGGAGACTTGGAACGTGAACGATACCATTTGAAATATCAAGTTGCTAACGTGGAGGTGGTCTTTTTGTGGAAAAATTACACACTTCAATTACTCTTTTTACGATTTTTGTATGGATCATGTGTACTTTCTTTCGTAATAGTAATATTCCCTTTTTATTGGGGTATTTTCTATCCGCTTTGTAATCGGGTTGGAGAACCCTTAATTCTCCCGTTTATAATATATATCTCTTGCTTTCTAAAAAAAAAAAAATTTGGAGCTATAATAAAATATGAGATTCTACAAATTGAATCTAAATTAATTTTACAACTATCACTTAATAAAAAAATAATTTACAACCGTGTTCTTCTATAGAATTTCGTTTTACTATAAATATTTTATGTTCAAATATTAATAATGCATCATTTAAAATATTTTACGATTTTTGAATACTTTAATGCCAAATATTTATAGAATTAAAAAAAGCGTCCAAAATTTGGAACCAAAATATTATACTACACATTCCATCTATATGATTAACTGAAAATAATATGGGCCTAAGATGATTTTCAATACATTTCAAGATAATAAAACATAAATTAGATTAATAGCAAAAACAAAAAACATGTTCCCAGAAAAAAAAAAACAAAAAACAAAACTTATATCAAAATAACCTAAATACTAATTTTTAATTAAATGACCTAAAATCAAAAATTTAAAGCTAGATAAATTAACCCCATCCCCAGTATTCGCGAGAGCATTCGCTAATATTGAAACTAGATTCTAATTTTTCATTAAAAATTAAAGGAACTCTTAAACCTATACAATAAACATAATAAATATATTCGTTGTCTTCTAAATTTAATTTTAAATCTAAATTAAAAATTCTCAATCGTGTCTCATTATCATACTCCATATGTTGTTGAGCATTGAGTTTGATCAAACTGTTCCCGTAAAACACCGCAGACTTAAGCAAAATAGTCTTCTTAGAATCTGAGACAAAATAATCCATATCCACTGTAGCAAATTTGTTACCTTTATATGAAGAAATTGCAGTGATTTTGAACCCGTAACTGTCGTAGTTTGAGTTTCTCACAGTTATATTGAGCTTAAAATTATAGTATAAGGTGTTGTCGTTTGTGAGATAAAACTGCGTGATTGAGGCATCGGCTATACTGAACTGCAGTGGTTTAAAGGGCTTGGAGGCTTCCGAGACAAACGAGACAAGAAAGTTACCAAACCGATAGAGCCACCCAAACATTTCCTGCGGTCCTCGTTGAGTTGGATTTGTGATAACTTGATAGGTGGACGTTCCGGCGACATTGTGGAGTGGTTTTTTCTTCACCCACCTCCTAACCTTCTTGCCCACCCCTGGTGAATTTACCACAATACCCCTTGTTTCGGAAGTTCATTTCCGAAACGGTACTTTTTTTGGAAAAAAGGTGTTTTCGGAAATGAACTTCCAAAAACGTGTTTTTTTTAATATAAAATATTGATTTCGGAGATGCATCTCCGAAATAAAGTCACTTTTCAGAAAATGTGGTGTTTCGGAAGTTCATCTCCGAGCGCACCCCCCTTGGAGGAATTCGGAAATGCACTTCCAAAAATAGGTCTGGACAGAAGAAAATGAACAATTCGCTTTATTTAATCGGGTGAAAATTACAACGATAATATTACATAAAATTAAAGTTACATATTGTTAAACACGGGTAGGTGGGGATGAGAGAGTGGTGGGGAGAAAAAAAGGCTTCCAAATTTCAAAAGGTTTATTTATTATTTTAATAAAAATACGTACAACTGAAAGTAACAAATGACGGAGGAGGTGTAACCGGAGCCGAAACATATGACGGAGGAGGTGGATGTCCGGAGGAAGAAGACCCGGAGGTACGTCCACCGCGAGACAAAGGAGCCAATCAATGTAAGCTATAATTTATCATTATCATCAGGGGACGTCATTACAAAAAATTGGAAAAAAAATCTTATTATTTTTAATCTTGATTTTTTAGAAATGACGTCCCCAGATGATAATGATAAACTATAGCTTACAATGATTGGCTCCTTTGTCTCGCGGTGGACGTACCTCCGGTTCTTCTTCCTCCGAACATCCACCTCCTCCGTCATATGTTCCGGCTCCGGTTACACCTCCTCCGTCATTTGTTACTTACAGTAGTACGTATTATTTTTATTAACATGATAAATCCAATACAAAAACACTGTGCGATACAATCCGAAATCCGAACAAAACAAAACAAAACACGTCAAACAAAACAAAAACATGTTATTCTGCCCGACGAGCGTTACAAAATACACATCAAACAAAATAAAAACACGTTATTCTTCTGGACGAGCGAACTCCTCCGAATGAAGATAATTATACCAATCCTCATCCCACTCAGTCTCAGAACCATCAGCGTTGATCACGACTCTCACGCCTGAAGACTGAGCTTGAGCATCCGGGCCCCGGGCCCCCTGGGAACGAGAAGTAGAGCCGGTCTAAACCTTCTTCTTCTCCTTCACCTCCTTCACCTCCTTCACCTCCTTCACCTCTTTCACCTCTTTCTTTGAAGAATCCTTTCTTCCCTTAGCGCCCTCTCTAGAAGACATGTTCCTGTAAACAATTGAAATCGATTAATATGCGAGACAAAATAAAAAACAAAAAAATTTGAACTTCTGATATATTTCGGAAGTTCATTTCCGAAAACTGGGATGGAGGTGTTTTCGGAAATGAACTTCCGAAACACCCCTGCGATGCAATTTTCTGCAACTTCCATGGCAGACCCCTAAATCAACCTTCAAACCAAATCAAAATGCTTCTAAACAACCTAAATACTACTAACAACCTAGCCATATATCATTTATGCAATTAAAACCCTAAATAACATGCATTTGAATAATAGATCTAAAAATTTCAAAACTTACAAAGTGTTAGGATTGAGGGCTTTTGAATGTTGTTTAGCAGTGTGATTGGAGCCTTGATGCAGCTTTGGAATTCTGTTTGCACAAATTTTCGCCTCTGCCACTTTTTGTTTTGATTTAGGGTAAATGATTGGGGGGAGGGGGAGTGTTTTGATAAATCTGCAGAAATCGCAGTATTTCGGAAGTTCACTTCCGAAATAATTGTTTCGGAAATGAACTTCTGAAGTAAGTCAATTTTTTAAAAAAAACACGCTTTCAGAAATGAACTTCCGAAGCAGGGGTAGTTTTGGTTTTTCGCAGGAGGTGACCACCCATAGGGAGGTGGGTAAAGAAATTTTCTTGTGGAGTTCGGATTCAATATCCAACCAAAACTCGTGAATACCAAGAAAATTTATCTTTTAAAATACATTGATAACCACCATAGAATTCAAACATGCCAGCAAGTAGAAACATGAATTAAAATTATAATTAAACAATTTTAATTAAACTTACTCTATTATGACCACGCTATTTTGATTATGGTCTCACTATTTTTGTTTCTTTTTCTATTATATTATATATAGGGTTTGTGGTGCGATCTATATAGATTTTTGAGAAAAAAATTATTTGCGATTCAATTCAGTTATAAATGATTAATTAAAAATATTTGATTCAATACAATTCAATTTATTTTGATTTAATTTTGATTAATTTTTAAATATTTGATCAATTTATTCTAGTATGCAAGTTGGGACTCTAGACAAGAAGAGTTTTGGATTCTAAATAAAGTAACTTTGGACTCTAGCCAATCAAAATGCACTCTGAACCGTTGAAGAAAGAAATGTTTACATCGACAAATTTGCTTCTACAAAGCATCAAGTCATCTATTGAATGAAGATTATCCGTATCGAATCCGATAGCTGAAGAGTCGATGTTTCACAAAATACAGAATACTTACTATGATCAAGCCTCATCTCAATCTATCATAAGCCTCTGACTCAAGTGGTTAAAAGTGCAGAAAGTTAGTAACTCTGAACAAGCTTCACCATATTCTATTAGAAGCCTTTGTTTGAAAGAGATTACTATGAAGGAAGATAGTGTGAAAATATTAAAAATTGTGTACAAATCATCATCATTTCCACTACCTTAAAAAAGATGACAAAAGGACTATTGTCAGTATCCACATTTTCAAAACGTCTCATCTTCACCTTCCATTATGTCGTTACCTTCATTCTACTACTGCACTACTAAATGTCTCCATGCAATTTGTGGTTTAAGAAATTCCACATTCACCCTCTTGCGAATCTATTTTCATCTATTTAAGTTAGTGTTTGAAGCCATGGAAAAATGACGAAAAAGATTTGAAATAGAACAAGAATGTGAAACGCATAAATTATATTCAAAGAAGTTAAGATTAACACGTAGAAAAAGTCGAGCATAAACACTAAGAAGAACTTTGTTATTTAATTGAAAGCTTCATTAATTTCATTCTTTGTAAATCTCATTGTAATGTAACTATGTATATCAGCTTTTTAAGAAGCATTTTGTAAACACAACACTTTGTAAACTTAACCAGGCTGGTTAATATTCTTTGTGGGACTAAAGATTTAGTCAGGATCCTCGAGAAGTCTTTGACGGGTAGTCATTGAGGTTGTATTAAAAGGATATTTGATTAGTGGATTAAATTCTTGTTGATAAGGCAAAATCACCTAGGTAAGGTGGAATGAAGGTAGTCTAGTTAACGGTGAACCGGGATAAAATCTTGTGTTTTTTTAGCCTTTTGCTATTTTTTCAGTTTGTGTTTGGGTGTTCGAAAAAACTTTTAATCTTGAAACCCAATTCAATCCTCTCTTTCTCGTGTTTCATTGAACCTTGAGCTTTAACCTAAACTTAATTTTACTGCATGCTAACCAAGAACCTATGAGATTTTATTACAGGCTCGAACTTAAATAAGAGACTTGATCACACAAATCCCAAATCTAAGTTTTTTACGAGTTTAGCTTCAAACCCAAACAAAAATTCCCTAAGTGGATAAAATTTTTAACCAAGGTATAAACAAAACTTCCTTGATGGAGTGTTCACGCTTTTCAAGCATCCAAAGAATTCAATTGAGACTGGAGGTTGGACCATAGTATGGTCTAAGCTAGATAATATATGTGCTTATACAATCAGTTCTGGTAGTGGTATTTGTGGATACAATATCTTCTGCACTTTGGGACTGTAAGAGATTTCCAAAATATGGAAGTCTGTACTTCTATATTTGTAATATATGGAAGTATAAGCATACAATATTGTGTTATATGGCCTAGTGGTTAGAAGTTGTGTCACTTTACCTAAACATCAACGGTTCAATTCTTGGCTTTGCAAATTTTTGAATGTTTATTTTACTAACGGAAACAAAATATATTCAAAATGAACGATTAACTGTTGCAAGACTTGAGCTCACGACCTGTTGCTTAAAGATGCGCGCCTTTACAATCTGAACCAATGCAATGCTTGTGGTTTAAATTGAAAAGATGAAATTTTCGCTTACAACTTTGAAAGTGGTATATGTTTTAAATACAACAAGACCGATCGAAAGGGAAGAAGAATCAATCGCTGAAACAAGAGAGAGGCAAAAATGGGACAATGGTGATTACATTTGCATGGACCATATTCTCAATAATATGTCTGATTCCTTGTTTTATATCTATCAAAGCAGTCAACATGTGTTTATGATTTACATGGCCGTTGAATATGATAAACATTTATTTAAGAAAATAAAATTAATCTAACTATTTAGATTTAGTCTTGACATGTGCTTACTGTCAGTAGGTTTATTGTTTAGATTTCTTATTGATATTTGCAAATAAGAATAATCTTAATTGTTATTCATTAGAATAACAAAATGCATAAATGTATATATTGTTGTAGCAGATTTATTGGGATGGGATTAATACTATTAATTAGTATATTAAACTGCATAAATGTATATATGGCAGTTGTAGATTTTTCTTCTTCTTTTTCTTCTTCTGGTTATTCATTTTCCAATCTATATTTCCATCTCGTATTCTCGATGTCATTTGATTCAATGTCGAAAGAAAAACATGATGTTTTCATGGTTCGCCTAAATGGAAAAAACTATTCAGCTTGGGAATTCCAATTTTCTTTATATGTCAAAGGAAATGATTTGTGGGGTCATGTTGATGATACAACCCCTGCCCCTAACAAAGACAAAGATAAGGATGGACATGCCAAGTGGGTAGTCAAAGATGCTCAAATCATGTCTTGGATCATCGGTTCGGTTGATCCCAACATTGTTCTGAACCTTCGCCCTTATAAGACTGCAGCAACAATGTGGGCTTACTTGAAGAAAATCTACAGCCAGAAAAATGCAGCCCGGAGATTCCAGCTAGAGCATGACATAACTAATTTTAAACAGGATAATCTCTCTATATCTGATTTTTATTTTCAATTCATGAATCTTTGGGCTGAATACACTGATATAATTTATTCAAATTTAAGTATTGATGGTCTAAGTATGGTACAAGTGTCGCTACCGCAAAAAATGGATCAGAGTCGCCACTAATATATTTATTCCATCGAGGGAAAGGAATATCAGAAAACCTAACTCGAATAAGAACAAGGTCTTGCGACCAAAGAATAGGGTACGGGAGTCGGTTACGCAAGGGGAAGGTGCTAGCACCCCCACGTCCGTCGTACTCGACGATATCCACCTATGTTTGTTTCTATCTAAAGGGTGTAATTTATGTCTAAAGCCTAATGCGAATGAATGCAAAAGAAATATGGGGAAAGAAGAAATTATTTACAATTGTGCTCGCTTGGGCCCCACGACCCAATGCCTACGTATCCCTTACCAGGAATCAGAGCTATCGTAGTTCGGCTCAAAAATTAATTCAAGAGTAAGATGCAGTTGTCTCTCTACTTCCCTTTCTTCTACATCAGACATCTGTGTTGTAATTCAAAAAGGCCACGTGGCAAAAAAATATAGGTTTTGGAGCTAAACATTGTTGTGGCATAAAATCAGTTGAAATTTCTTTTTTAAAAAAGTTAAAAGTGATTTTATAAAAAAGCTATCTCATTACAAGAATGTAAATAATAACTCCTAATAATTTTGAAAGTTTTAATTTATTAAAGTTAAAAATAAGAAAATCAATTTATTAATCGAAATTATAATGATGATCAATTTTTAAACCAATTTTAAAAATATTATAAATCAATTTGTTTTCAAAATTAGTTTCATAAATTGGTTTTGAACAAGATTCAAATGGGTGTGGGTCCACTTCTCATTTTAAAGGTTTTTTTGACAAATAATTTGATTTACATTGATTTAGTTAACTATCCACACTACCACATATTATTAGTCCAATGTAACTTAAAAGATTTGATTTATATTATTATTATTATTATTATTATTATTATTATTATTATTATTATTATTATATTTATGTTGGGGATGGTCTAAGCCTGAAGAAAAACACAATTACAAAAGATCAGCATTCGGAGATATAATCTCCATAATATTATAGTCCAAAAAAGTTTTCAAGAAACTCAGTGCTTCCTCATATATGACGAAGCTTTTCTCAATGTATCCATGGTTATCTAACGCATCCGCACAAGCATTTGCATTCCTATACACATGAGAGAAGACTACTACATCCATCGAAGAGATAGCTTCCACAATTCTCCAAAGAATTGAAACACAATCCACATGATCAACTTTGTCATTCTCAATAGCTTCTCTTACCAACATTGAATCAATATTAATCTCCACCTTATTATACCCTAATAATTTTGCAAGTTTCAACCCTTCTAAAACTCCCCAAAATTTCGCCAGCATAGCACTACTCTTTCCAACAAACTTGAAGAAACCCCCTTCCAATCACCATTATGATCTCTTAGAATTCCTCCACAACCAGCAACATTATTCGCTTTCTTAACTCCATTTGTATGAAGCTTGATCATGGGTGGTTTCCAATCCAAATACATATTTCCACACCCTTCATCTTTAACTGGCTTGTACGACTGCATAACATACTTATAATCTTCAACTCTTCTTAAAATATGGTTTAATGGGTCAATAGGTCTTATATAGCTTGCATTATGTTCTTTCATATTTTGCCACGTCCATAACGCATGACAAGTTATAATCCAAGTACTACACCAATTTTAATTCACGCTACCACTATAACTGAGATTCATTAGTATCCACTCCATAATGTCAACATTGAAGAAATCCACGACTATATCATTAGGAATTAGACTCGGCCAGACTTGCATGCATTTGTGACAATCTCTCAGCGCATGATTACTTGTTTCACACAAATCCGCATATTTTGCATGATGCACTTCCAAGGCCTTTCTTGCTCTTTATTGTTTGAAATGTTTAAAGAGTGTTCTTGAGACACTCGTTATCAAAACTCTTTAGTTTAAATATTAAAATCTTTTTATTTAAGAAAAAAACTTTCTTATATATACAATACCGACCTAATATAAGAAGTTAAAGGTAATGCACAAATAGTATAAAATAATTTTACACTGTCATCCAATTGAAATTCAACAATCAACCATTTCACATAACTTTTTTTTTTAAATAACAATGTGAGTTGACACTTAACATGATCGTAAGTGTTTGACAATGTAAAATTATTTTATATCGTCAGTGTATATCTTTTTTCCTCCTATAATATATGTTAGAATGCTCATCCTTACAATGTTATCTCAAATCAACATCAAAACAAATCAAATTCTACAAATAATAAATTATACGAATGACATACTTTTTAATTGCTTTAAAAATATTTAAAATAATAATTTTATAATATTTTACAAATGATCGTATAAATAAGAGTAACACATTATTCTATAATGATCACAAATTTGGAGCTATAATAAAGTATGAGATTCTACCAATTGAACCTAAATTAATTTTACAACTTGTCACACTTAATAGAAAAATAATTTACAACCGTGTTCTTCTATTACGATTTTTGAATATTTTAATGCCAGATATAGAATTAAAAAATGTGTCCAAAATTTAGAAGCCAAAATATTATACTAAACGTTCCATCTATATGATTAACTGAAAATAATATGGGCATAAGATGATTTTCAATACATTTCAAGATAATAAAACATAAATTAAATTAATAAGCAAAAACAAAAAAATGTTCCCAGACAAAAAAACAAAAAACAAAACTCATATAAAAATAACCTAAATACTAATTTTTAATTAAATGACCTAAAATAAAAAAATTTAAAAATAGATAAACTAACCCAAATCCTAACCTCATCCCTGATATTCACGGGAGCATTCGGTAACATTGAAAGTAGATTCTAATTTTTCATTAGAAATCAAAGGGACTTTCAAACCTGTACAATAAACATTTTCGTTGTATTTCAAATTTAATTTCAAATCTAAATTAAAAATTTTTAATCGTGTCTCATTATCATACTCCATAAATTGTTGAGGATTAAGTTTGATTAAACTGTTTCCATAAAACACGACTGGCTTCAAAATAGTCTTTTTAAAATCTACGACAAAAAATTCCATATCAACTATAGCAAATTTTTTTCCTTTATACGAAGAAATCGCAGTGATGTCATAGATCTCGTCCTTATACTCGCCGTAGTGTGGGTTTCTCACAGTTATATTGAATTTAAAATTATAATATAAAGTGTTGTCGCTTGTGAGATTAAACTGCGTGATTGAGGCATCAGCTATACTGAACTCCAGTGGTTTATAGGTCTGCGAGAATACCGAGATAGCAAAATATAGCCAAATGCCGATAAATAACAACACAGTTAGAGTATACAAACAGTGCATGCAGTCGTCTATTGTGAGGTTCTCGTTGACTGGGATTTGTGATAACTTGGTAGGCGGAGGTTTATGCGACATTGCGGAGCTATTAAGGTTTGGGATTCAGATTGATAAAATATTGAGGAGGTATGCTGCAACATGCTCCTGTATGTATCTATATATAATATAGGAAAAACAACCTATGAGTAACTGAATCCTAAATAATAGAATTTTTTATGGTTTTAAATTTGAATCATTTCACCCGTAAAGAAACAAATTTGAATCGTTTCAAACTATTAAATTTAATTGTTTATTTAATTTAAACTATAAGACCTTAAAATACTCAGAGTCAATATTAAACTACTTAGAGTCAGTATTAAACTATAATTTTGACTTTATTTAAATTTAATTGATTACTAATATATTTATCTAATAAAATGATATTCCCTCCGTTTTTTATAAGTCGTTTTGTAAAAAAAATTACATTTAAATATATGTCGCTTTACAATTCCAATGAATAATTAATGCTATTTTCCTACTATATCTTTAAATATTTATTATTCTCTTTCCTTTCAATTATATAAATTTATCTTTCACATATCATTAATGAAGGATACTTTTGTAAAAACCTTCATAATTTCTCATTTTCATACAATAATTATTATTTTTCTTAATCTGTGTGAAAAGTCTAAAACGACTTATAATAAAAAACGGAGGGAGTAATATTCAATATTATATTTTAATATTATCTCCATTTTTTTTAAGAAACTAAAAACTTTATTATCAAGTGACAAATTTTTTCAAGCACAAGATGTATTTGAAAGACTCACAAATTAATACAAAATCAATCTGGATCCATCTACACAAAGAACGTCAAAAACACCAAAAACTCAACAAATTAACTAACTAAAACTAAACAAAATACAATGTATAGGATTACTCCTCCAGCTATGGTAATCTACCCTAGAACTCCCGTAGTAAGCTTTCAACCACCAAAATGATTGTAGCTTCACCTTTTCACAAATTGACAACACCGTTAAAGTTTTAATCTGAAAATTAGATTGGTTCCACGCTTTCCAAATAATCCACACCATTGCGCTCCAAATGACATGCAAAGCAAGACTACACTCTTTACATGTTCCTCCTAAAGCAACAAATTGATCATGATGATCTAAGTAGTGACCCTGAGAAATCGAGCAAAATCTCAACCAACCAGATATAACCTACTAAACATTACCATAATGCTTGCATCGAACAAAAATGTGATATTTATTCTCGATATGGAGACAATCATTACTACATGTCTAATTCTCAACGGATATTATATTACGCCTTACCAAATTATCCTTCGTAGGTAATCTATTACGATACAACAGCCACACAAAAATTACCTTAAGAGGCACCACTTTAGACCACCACACCTGGGAACCACCATTCATCTGAGTATTCGCCGAGTTTATGAATAAGTAATAAACATTACTAATATTATATCAACTTAAAGAGTAAAGACGCCAACCCCAAGAGTCACCCACTGTCTCTCGCAACACTACAGACTCCAGCAGATGAATACATGCCTGTTTGTTTTAGCTTTAAAAAAATGGATTTTTTCTTTGTATTTTTTAAAATAGATTTTCCAAAAACATTTTTCAAACCATTACCATCAACTCGCTTAACATTATTAAGCCACCACCCTATATCACCCAATCTCACCTCTTGACGGATTCTATTCACACTCTGCCACCACGCAGACCCCCCCTGCTGCCCCTGTAATCAACCGACCCCGCCTCTCCCCATACTGGAACGCTAAAACGCTATAGCACAAAATTCGGAAAAAAATTTAAATATCCATGTTTAAAAAAAATATATACAAAAAAATATCAATTTTTAAAAAAATTTACCAAAGTGTCTAGGTTTGGCAGACCCCCATGGGGCATGTGCCAAATGGTTTGGCGCATTGGAACAAACTTTTGGAGAACAAGCCATATGAAATGGCGCAAACATGTATGGGAAATAGGTGAGCCAAACCATTTGGCGCATACATGTTGTTGTTTACACATATGAGCCATTTCAAATGGCTCATATGTGTTATTTTTATAAAAAAAAAAAAAAAACCATTTCACGCATAGTTTTTATTCCAGTCTTCAATTTTTGAATAATTGTTCGATATCCTGATTTTTTAAAAGTGTAATTAACCCTAATAATGTTATTGAATATTCGTGTATCGACTTTGTAACATATTTCTAAACTTATTTTTAATCAATGAACTCAGGATATCGACAACACAAATATTTAATAACATTTTTAGGGCTAATTATACTTTTACAAAATCATAATATCGAACAATTATTCAAAAATCGAAGATCGGAATCAAAAACTTTGCGTGAAATAGATCGAAATGGGTTTTTTTTTTTTTAAAAAAACCCTACCACATATGAGCCATTTGAAATGACTCATATGTGTAAACAACAACATGTATGCGCCATTTTATATGGCTTGTTCTCTTAAACTTTATTCCAATGCGCCAAATGATTTAACGCATGCCTCAGGGAGGTCTGCCAAACCTAGACATTTTAGTAAATTTTTTGAAAAATTAGTTTTTTTTGTATGTTTTTTTCAAACATGGATATTTAAAAAAAAATTCACAAAGTTCCTCTCTCCACCAACATCCGCCAACACCATTTCTCCAAAAAAACTTCGTTAAACTCTCTTAATTTTCTCACTCCTAACCCACCATTTTCCTTACTCAAACAAACAATATTCTAATCTATCCACACTACTTCCTTTTTTTCTCCACATGATAATGCAGTCTATGTTTATAACTTATCCACACTACACAAATTTTACTATCTACATAGAATATACAATAGCCACTTTTAAATTAATTCAATGTTTCATAAGATCACGTCAATGACATCATCATTGCAACATCAATACTACTTTATACATTACTTTAGGCTGAAGCATAGAAAATAAAATTATTTCATATTTTGAAATATAGTATCATTATTTATTAGCTAAAATATGACACATTGGCATATGCATAAGATTTATGTTGGTATCATCCCATAAAAAAAATACAAAATACAATGAACAATCACATAAACATAAACACTGCAGTTCATTCGTGAATCATGAATTTTTATTAGTGACATTTAGCATTTTCCTAATAATGCATAAGTTGATTTGGCGCATAAGGCCATGAAGCAACACATAGGTGTCATTTCTTTTGGCTCCTATGTGTTGGGGTATTTTTTTAAAAACAAAAACCGTTTTGTGTTTTTTCGCGCATAGTTTCTGATTCTGGTCTTTTAATTTCGTAAATACGTATGATAAACCGATTTCGCATGGTTCTTATTAACCCTAAATAATATTTGCATTGTCGATTTCGGTTTTTTAATAAAGTACACTTTATTGATGAAAGACTAAAGAAAGGTTACGAAAGGTGGTAAACGAAAATCATACATTGTCCTAAAAATAAATTACAAAGTAGATTAAACTTGCGACGAGGTCAAACCACGACTAGGACATTTATTTTTATTGTGCCCCACGTGACGACAAATGCTGCATTTTGTTTCCATTTTGTCGTCGACGTCCATTTCGGTTCTAATCCGCGTACTATTGGGGCGACCCTTTTTCTTTCGCCGCATTGCATCATTATGCCAAACTACCTCCCCATCATACTCAGGCCAGTAATCCTCCTTGGCTACCAATGGAAACGCAACACTGTAAACTCAGAGCAATGTCTGAGCCTTGTAAATTGGAGACAGTAGTGATATTGCGTCGCGGTGCGCAAATGCACATGCCGCTATTACATGTGAGCAAGGCATACGGAAAGCTTGAAACTTTTCACAGTCGCACCAATGGTCTTCTAGTAGAATCCGATATTGTTGTCTTGGCAAACCCTCATTGTGGTTAATTGTTTCGCGAACACTGAAGGTGCGGTTGAATCGATCGAAAGCAGTTACTTGATGAGTGTTTGCTTTTGTTGATTGCTCTTGCATAAATTTCATACAACTATCACTAAACAATTGACCTGGTTCTCTAACATCACTCCACTTCTTGCCTCTCGTTGAGAATAGCGAAGCCATCCTAAAGTAGGTTGCCTCCACTAGTGCAGTGATAGGAAGGTTACGAATGCCTTTGAAAACTCCATTCATGGATTCTACCAGATTTGTCGTCATGTGGCCCCATCTCACGCATTTGTCATAAGCCCGTGTCCATTTCTCCCTAGAAAGGTTATCTATCCAAGTTCCCGCATCTGGATTTGTGAGTACAATCTCACTCTGATAATGTTGGAATGTAGGTTGGGTTAATGCATAACCAGCATTGACTAGGGCCTTCCTGAGCTGCCTATCCTTGATCTCCCGCATGAAGTTCTGGGCAATGTGGCGAATATAATACACGTGAGTTAATGGTGGGTCATGCCATCCGTTTGCTGGATTGTTATAAGCACTCTCAATGGAAGCCTGTCTATCAGATATTAAATAGAGGTCAGGCTGAGGAGCAACATGTTCTCGAAGATTTCTTAGAAAGAAACTCTAAGTCGTGGCAGTTTCACCTTCAACTATTGCGAATGCCACTAGAAATATATTGCGGTTTCTATCCTGTGCAACCGCTATAAGCATGGTTCCCTTGTATTTGTCGTATAACCATGTTCCATCGATTTGAAGTATGGGTTTACAATATGAAAACCCTCGTATGCAAGGTTTGAACGCCCAGAAAATGCGATGGAATATTCCGTTTCCTTGGACAGGGGTTCCATCCAGAGCATGTGCGGGCAGTGTCTCTAGAATAGAAATAGTGTCAGGTGCGTAAGTTTGTAGCGCAGGAAGGTAGCAGGGAAGATTTTTGTATGACTCCTCCCAATTGCCGTCGACTATTTCAATTGCCTTTGTCTTTGCAACCCACGCCTTTCTGTAAGATGGTGTGTAGTTGTAGGCCGTAATGATATGCGAGATAATAGTTTTGACCTTCAAAGATGGATCACAACTTATGAGAGGCAAGATCTCCTAACATATAAGATCGCCACTGAGCTTCGTATGATCCTAGGAAGTATTAGGGTTGACACATATGTGTTGTTGCGTAATCGACCCTATGACCCAAGCATTACTTCTCTTCCTATAAGAAGCCAATAGTCTGAAGCCACACTCTCGATTTTTACAAATGATTACATATCGTTCCAGGTTTGAACGATCTACTTCAAAATAAACTTTGTGCGCCATGTGCCATTTTTTAATTGTTTTAAGACATGCCTCCTTAGAAGGAAATTTGTCTCCTTTCTTTAACTCATCGTCACTTAGGATGTACAGGGTGAAGAAGATATCAGACGAAGGTTCGTCGCTTTGTAAGTTCAAGTTACTCATATGTGCTGGAGGTTCGTACACATGAGCTGGAGGCACCGACATGTCTTGTTCGCCTTTGGATTCCTCTTTGACCATGTAGTTAACTTCAGTTTCCAGTTCTTCTTCTTCCTCGTCTATGACATCAACCTCTTCTTGCTCATCGACGGGTGGGTCAATAACTTGCGACTGAACAATATGAGGTTCTTGTGTCTTAACCTGTATAGTAACGTACAGCTTGATGGTTTCGAAGCCAGAATATTCGTGGTTAGCAAACACATTCTGGAGGTCTTCGTCATTTGCAATCTCCATCTCATAAAACTTGACGGTGTTGTTGTTATTGAAAGAAGGATATTGGTAAACAATGTTTGCAATAGGACCCATTGCAATCTTATCCTGAAGTCGCTGATGGAAGGATGTAAAAGTGGCTCTTTTGCTTAACAAAAATGGCACAATTTCTGTGTTTCTCATCAGAAAACCGGTTGTTTCAGATATGTAAGTCTCACCTTTTAGATGGGCATTTACCAAGTATTGGGGAGATGAAGCCATTGTTTCGGGTTAGTGTTTGGTTTTGGGTGTTGAAATATCAGAAGGCTTTCTATAAGCAATATTGTTTGTTTGTGTTGTAATGTTTAGAAATATTGGTTGTCTTAAATAGGATAAGATAATGCTCTATTGCGCACTGTTTATCAACATGCTTACATCCTTGCACACGGTTCAAAGTCTGTCAATTGATTCCAACATGACGAGACTAGACAGACGCTCGCTGATATATGTCTGTTCTAATGATTCTAAGATGATGTGACTATACACTGATCTATGTCTGTCTCAAGATTCCAAATTGATTGTAAAAGACAAACGCAAAATGATCAATTTCTGTTAGCTTACTTAATGTTTGTAACAACCATAACAAACACAACAACCAAATCAACTTTAATTAAATGATCCAAGGTCCGATTACACCATAATAACGTTTGCAACATATACTTGGAAACCCTTACAATAACTGGTAGAACACAAAATTACATTGCAACAATATAATAACATAAAACAAGTGGATTTTCAAGTATGATATGTACGACCACATCATACACAATACATAATTTAAACTACTCAAGTATTACTGCCAGAACAAGTGGATTTTCAACGCCTCGATTAACTTCTCCATTGTGTGTCCAAAACATTAGATCCACATCCACATCATCTTTCACACGACCCCAATAATACATGTAGGTGCCTTCTGGGTTATTATCCGTCAATATAATATATGGACAACAATAATCTATTTGTTTAACTTTCCTGGTTGAACCATCCAATTGACAAAACCCGGTGTTGATGGCTCTAACAATTCTCTTGAAATCCTAATGTGGGTTCAGACAAACCCTCATGTGACTACCTTCCACAAAAAACACTACAGCCCAAACTGAATCCATTTATAACTATTAGAAGTAAGAACAACAAAAGATTTGATACTTCAACCTCCACAAACACACCTCTATTTATAGAAGAGCCTACCACTTCTACCAATTATTTTTTAGCGGGAAATATTATTGTTAATTATTAATAACTTATTTATTTATTGACGATGTTGTAATAATAAAATATTAATTCATTGAAATATACGTTGAGCATTTGATTGAATGGTAAAGAAATTACATAAATAAAAGAAACTACGACATCTAAGAAATTACAATTGTTAAAACAATGTCTTCTCTGTTCTCCATCATCTGAGTGCATTGGATGTCGTCCTCCATAGTCTCCCACTAATGCTGCCTTTCAAGAACAACAACACCCCTTATTCTAAGCCTCTTGATACTTCTGATCTTTTCGTCGGGATTGTACTCCCCATCCAAAAACCTCAGGATGGTCCTCTTGAGTTGGTCCATAGAATGGATATTCCAAAACATAACCGGCATGAGAGGTTTGACGGGAGAGAATGTGACATGCTTGTTCCTTCTACGATATTCCGGTTGATAGTCGAACCGCTTCACGGGTGGTGGAGGCTCTGATCTCCGGTGCACGTTATCTGGCCTATTGCGAGATCTCATCCTTAATTTGCGTATGTAGTCTTTTACACATAAGAAACCTTAATTTATAGATGGACGCACGCCTATCTTACTGTCCATAACACAGACGGTATGGGACATCATGACACCTGCACTACAGGACAAAACAGAAACCCTAATTTTCAAAAAATTAGGGTTTTCTAGAAGGCGCCATACCATATGGCGCATAGGAAGAAATTTTAACAGGAATGCGCCAAACCAAATGGCGCATAGGTTCAAATATTCCCAGGAAGTCGCCATTTCAAATGGCGCATATGTGTTGTCTTTATTGAATGCGCCATTTCATTTGGCGCATATGTAGGTGTGCCACAATTGGTGGTCCTCACCAGTCACATGCGTCTGAAACGATTCTTGAATGATTCTTGTGCGTCTAAAAGTTTAAAGGAGGTTTTCTCGAATTTATTTCTTGCTTCCCGTTTAAAGTGGGTGTCAGTTGGCGCGATGGGTGGATGGGTTAACGGTGTATGGCAATGGAGGGATTTTGGGATTTCCTGTCACATGGCGGAAAATACCGCTATTGTCGATAACATTATGTCTTTGAGGGGTCTTTTGGCGGTGTTTGATGGGTGGAAGGAAGTGAGAGAATAATTTGAGTGGACGGGAAATGCAGAGAAAGTGTATTCGGTAGCTTCTTGTTATGAATTTTATGAGAATCTTCGTATTCCGTTTGGCCCCCCTAATAGGCACATGGAAGCTTTTGGAATTTTGTGGAAGATGGAGGTCCCTTTCAAGATAAAGGCGTTTGGATGGAGACTATTTCATAATAGGCTTCCTTCGAAAGATCTTTTGGTGACTAGAGGTATGTCATTCCCTTTGAATGACTTAAAGTGTATATTATGTGGATATTGTTCGGAAAGTAGAAATCACTTCTTTTTTGGTTGTTTGGTGGTGACAAATATTTGGAGAGAAATAACTATTTGGGTGGGTAAAGAGAATTATTTTAATGAGGAGTGTTTATCAAACTCTATGGAGTGGCATTCCTTCTTTTATAGTAAAAAGGTGAGGGGTAGAAAATTGGATATTGTTTGGATGGCCACAACTTGGTGTCTTTGGTTAGTTAGGAATGGTTGGTGTTTTCGTAAGGAGACTTGGAACGTGAACGATACCATTTGAAATATCAAGTTGCTAACGTGGAGGTGGTCTTTTTGCGGAAAATTTACACACTCCAATTACTCTTTTTACGATTTTTGTATGGATCCCGTGTACTTTCTTTCGTAATAGTAATTGGTAGGTAATATTCCCTTTTTATTGGAGTATTTTCGATTCGCTTTGTAATTGGGTTGAAGAATCCTTAGTTCTCCCGTTTATAATATATATCTCTTGCTTTCTAAAAAAACAAATTTGAAGCTACAATAAAATATGAGATTCTACAAATTGAATCTAAATTAGTTTTACAACTATCACTTAATAGAAAAATAATTTACAACCGTCTTCCGTGTTCTTCTATAGAATTTCGTTTTACTATAAATATTTTATGTTCAAATATTAATAATGCATCATTTAAAATATTTTACGATTTTTGAATACTTTAATGCCAAATATTTATAAAATTAAAAAAAGTGTCCAAAATTTGGAAGCCAAAATATTATATTAAACATTCCATCTATATGATTAACTGAAAATAATATGGGCCTAAGATGATTTTCAATACATTTGAAGATAATAAAACATAAATTAGATTATTAGCAAAAACAACAAACATGTTCCCAGAAAAAAAAAAACAAAAAACAAAACTTATATCAAAATAACCTAAATACTAATTTTTAATTAAATGACCTAAAATAAAAGAATTAAAAACAGATAAACTAACCCAAATCCTAACCCCATCCTCCGTATTCTCGAGAGCATTGGGTAACATTGAAACTAGATTCTAAATTTTTATTAGAAATCAAAGGAATTTTTAAGCCTATACAATAAATATATTTGTTGTCTTCCAAATTTAATTTCAAATCTAAATTAAAAATTCTGGATCGTGTCTCATTATCATATTCCATAAGTTGTTGAGCATTGAGTTTGATCAAACTGTTCCCGTAAAATACGACCGGCTTCAAAACAGTCTTCTTACAATCTGGGGCAAACGAATCCATATCCACCATAGCAAATTTGTTGCCTTTATAATAAGAAATCGCAGTAATGCTGATCTCGCTCCTATACCCGCCATCATAGTTTGGATTTCTCACAGTTATATTGAGCTTAAAATTATAGTACAAGGTGTTGTCGCTTGAGAGAGAAAACTGTGTGATTGAGGCATCAACTATATTGAACTCTAGTGGTCTAGAGGGCTTCGAGATTTCTGAGAAAACAAAATATAGCCCAATGCCCAAAAATAACAACATAGTTACAATCCAGAAACGATCAAACAAAGAGGCCTTGCGGTCCTCGTCGAATTGGATAGGTGGAGGTTTCTGCGACATTGCGGAGTTATTAAGGTTTTGGGTTCAGATTGATAGATAAGATATTGAGGAGTTATGTTGCAACATGCTTCTGTATGTTTCTATACAACCTATGAGTAACCGAATCCTTAATAATAGGATTTTTTATGATTTCAAATTGGATATTGAAAAACAACCTAGGACTGTGTCATAACTTAATCCTAAATAATAGGTTTTTTTATGGTTTTAAATTTGAGTCATATCGATCGTAATATAATAATTTTTATTTTTTTTTAGAAATTGAGTATCTTTTGGGCACAATTGCAGACGGCTGGTATTCACGGTTAGTTTCGAATCCAAAATTTTTGATTAAGTTGGAAGAGATCTCTTCACATCTCATTCAAGTGCTCTTGAATAATTTTCTAATTGTTTTCGTAATTATGAAATGCACATTTTTTATTACACATATGGAAAAATATTGAGATGTTGCTGAAATTTTTTTATTATTCAGGAACAAAAAAGAGAGAGCATATTATTGCTAAAATACATTGAATAGGTAATAGTGAGTTGTCACTTATATATCCAAATTAGTAGCTTTATACGCTAATAGTTGCAACTATTAGAAACCAAAAAAATATGTTTTCAAGAATTGAAAATCAAAATAATTGATATTTGTATATTTAAGTCTATCTTTTTATTAAAAGGATAAAAAAATTAGAATTACAAAGTATGCCTATAAAAATTTGTTTGTACCGTGATATTATTTGGATATTCTTGTTATGATTTATTTATTTATTTATTTGCTTGTTTTAGAATTATTTAAATTAATGGCAGTTGCTAAAAATCTGGTCTTTGTAATTCCTATAAATTGGACCTATTCTCATCAATAAAAGTATCCAATATATGTTTCTCCTTACATCGGTGGTATCCAGAGCTAGGATACATGAGAGGGACTGCACAGTAAGAAAAAAAATTGTGAGGGAGAGAATATAAAAAAGCTGTAATTTTTTTTCAGACATGGTTTCAGAAAATAGCTTTGTGCAAGCAGTTATTTTACACTTTAATGGTCATTATGACTATTGGGCCATGTTCATGGAAAATTTCTTGAGATCCAAAGAATATTGAACGGTTGTTTCTGGCGTAGCAGAACCTACTGCAGCATTGTCAGACAGGCAAAAGTCGGAGCAGGAAGGACTAAAGTTGAAGGATCTCAAAGCAAAGAATTATATTTTCCAATCAATTGACCAATCAATTTTGGAAACCATTCTTTGCAAGGACACCGCAAGGCATATTTGGGATTCCATGAAGAAGAAATACTAAGGTACAACAAGAACAAAGAGGCAACAGCTTCAACCACTTCGTTCGGAGTTTGAATTACTTCGAATGAAATCAGGAGAGTCGGTAACAAACTACTTTTCAAGAATGATGGCCATTGTTAACAAGATGCGGATTCATGGAGACAAGACAACATATGTCACCCTTGTTGAGAAGATTCTTCGATCCTTGACACCAAAATTTAATTTTGTTTTTTGTTCGATAGAAGAAACTAATGACGTGGATGTACTTTCAATTGATGAATTACAAAGTTCCTTGTTGGTTCATCAGAAAAAATTAATCAGCAGGAGAAAGAAGAACAAGCATTGGAGGTGTATCCAAAAACCGCACCACATTGAGTGGAGGTGACAGAGGACGAGGTTGAGGAGGACATCGAGGCAGAGGAGGCAAAACAACTATGATCGTGTGAACCAACAAAATTAGCAGCATCAGGAAATTTACTTTCAAGGAAGAGGAAGAGGACGTGGAGGCCATCATTTAACAAAGTCACTAAACAAGTCCAATATTGAATGCTACAGATGTGGCAAGTATGACCATTACAACTTTGCAGAAAGAGAGGAAGGGGTGTCTCTTTTAATGGTGTGTCATGTGAAGGAAGACACTCAACCAAACATGTGGTATTTGGATACTGGCTGCAGCAAACATATGTGTGGCGACAAGAAGGCGTTCTTTGACTGTTAAATTTGGTGACAACTCCACTGTTTCTTTTATGGGAAAAGGAAAAATTGGCATTCATACCAAGAAAAATTATGTTCAAACTATTTCTAATGTTCTCTTTGTTCCATACTTGAAGACAAATTTAATAAGTGTTGGACAGCTTCAAGAAAAGGGATATGGAATTTATGTCAAAAATGGAGTTTGCAGAATTGTAGATGCAAAATTGGGCTTGATAACTCAAGTGATCATGGCACCTAATAGCATGTTTCCATTGTATCTACAAGACAATACTCAATCACGTCTCTCTACAAGGTAAAAAGAGAAGGAATGGCTCTAGCATTTTCTCTATGAGAATCTTAGTTTTGGTGGGTTAGATACTTTACAACATAAGAATATGGTGACCGGTCTAACTCAAATCACATTCCCTTATGAAGTTTGTGAAGAATGTGTCGTTAGCAAACAGCACCAGAATCAATTCCCACAAGGAAAATCGTGGAGGGCAAAGGCTACGCTAGAGCTTGTTCATTCTGACATATGCGGACCAATTACTCCATGCTCTAATGGAGGTAAGAGGTATATAATTACTTTCATCGATGATTTTAGTCAGAAAGTTTTAGTTTATTTCTTGCAAGAAAAATCTGAAGCATTTCTAGCATTTAAAAGCTATAAAGCATTGGTTGAAAAGGAGGTAGGTAGTCCTATCAAAATTTTGCGCACAGATCGTGGTGGAGAATATAGTTCACATGAATTTGCAAATTTTTGTGAGACTCATGGAATCAAAAGGCAGCTTACAACACCTTATGCGCCATAACAAAATGGCATATGTGAGAGGAAAAATCGCACTGTTATGAATATGGTGCGCAACATTGTGTCAAGGAGTTGTATTCCAAAAAAAATTTAGGGCTAGGTCAAACTATATTTGTGGGCCTGAGCATGACTTCAGGGCCCAAAATATAGGAACCGTTGATCAAGTCTTGATTTATCTGAGCAAAAGGAACTAGCTGTTGGCGGGGACGGAGCCTTAGCATGCTCTGATAACCCTACGTTGTGGTGGTCCACTACTTAGTCGTGCTCGGCTAGAGGATAGAAAGGGGAGACTTGTCGTGCTCGCTGGATTGGGCCAATTGCGACAATAGGGCTAGTCCAGAACATCTATGTTTCAGTAACTTGGCATAGAAGGTTTGTCTAGTTGAGTTGTAAAATTCAATATCATTCATATTGTTGATTGAAGTTGATCACTAGAGTTTAGTGGTTGTAACATCCTATCAAGGATTGTGTGATTAAGAAGAAAGTGAGTAAGTTCTCATATTTAGGGGGAGACTCTAAATTGAAAGTCATTGGGTAGTGCTAGAAAGAGGCATTGAACAATATGGACTTGTTGTTAATTGTAAATCTAAATGTACTAAGTTACTAATAGTGAATTTATTTTTTATAGATTGTGGACTCAATCCTCCAGACGTAAGTGTGGTTTCACCGAACTGAGTTATCATTTTTTTGTTATTTATAGTTTTTTAGCTTCATCAACTTGTATAACTCATACTGTATAGTTGTGTTGATTCTAGTATAACCTCTTAAACATGTTATCAAAACATCTGTCTTTTGAGAAACAGAATTTCAAAAATTCTAGTTGTATTCACAATTGATCCATAAAAAAATTTATGGTTTTTTCATGTTAAACATGTCACCTTTTTCTTTGGTGTTTGGTTTTTAGATGGTGTGTATGTAAACAAGTACAAGTGGGAGACTTTTCCAAAAAAAGGTACTAATTTTTAAAATAGATTTTAGTTATTTGCCGTGGTTTAACAAAAAAAAGTCATCAATGTAGTTTTCTACAAAGTATGATGTCTTTGTCAACACCGTTTTCTATTTTGGCCTATATTGGAAATTTCAATCTGTTATAATTTGTACAACAGGAATATGCTATCTTTGACATCAAAATTAATTAGTTAAAATAGGAATGTATATCACTAATCGAAATACATGATAAATATTTATTATGACTGATGTATAAAGTAAGAAATTTCGTTTAATGTCTATTAAACAAAATAAGTTTTTTATATAATACCATGTTATGTCAGTTATTTTGCTAAGTTAGATATTAAATTAACTTTATCCAAAACAAAACAACAATGTAATCAAATTTACTCATGCAAATTAATTACAAATCTTGACCTCAAATAGTAACATAAAACCACAGCTTGATCCAAAGACAAATACAAAAAAAAAGGTAAAATTCACTTTTAAGTTTTCACAACACCAGAAAGACTAGCATTTAGCACTAGCTGCTAATCTTGCTTACCAAGGATTAGCATTAGCATTTATTTTGCTTATTTAGATATCAAATCAACACACCAAATAACAACCATTACCAATTTCTCCAACTAATCCTCATCTCCAATGTCACCCTCAACCAAGGGAAACATTAGCTTTTTTCACTTTCAAGAAGGCCTTAGCACCATTAAGAGTTGCATCAACTCTCCCATTTGACAGTGGCAACTTCTTCTTCCAACAACTATCACCTAACCTGAAAATAGCCACAGAACAAAAGCAATCTTCCAAACAAGAATTCCTACATTGTTCTTCAGTAAAAGGCCTTTGAAGCACATAATCTGATAAAGGCCAATCAGTGTCAATCAAAATATCAAAGTCATAGAGATCGTTTCTTCCTACACATCCTTGTATGAAATCTGGCTTACAGCTACCATACGGATCACCAGGATCAACCAGTGAGTAACTTTTTGGACACTGGCATATTGGTCTCTTATCCTGTCCCAAAGTGCAGAAACTATTATATCCACAAACTCCACTACCAGAACTGACAGTATAAAGACATATATTATCAGGTTTGGACCATACTGTGGTCCAACCTTCACTCTTAGTTGAACTCTTTGGATGCTTGAAAAATGTGAAAACTCCATCAAAATTAAGAGTTGCTCTAACATAAAAATCTATGGTAGAGACTTTACTCTCTTCTCCTGACACATTGTATTTGTCATTGTTCTCTCCCAAGACATACAAGTTCCCTGATCTGTCAAAAACCAGTTGAGTTCCAGCACTTGATGTACCGGATCCATCAGTTTTACTTTCATAGTAGTTTTCATTAACATAACCAGATGGTAAATTAATAGAATGCATAACAAGATTACCATCACTTTGCAAAAGAAGCTCGAACCTTCCTTTACTGAAATCTGTCTCCTTAAGCCTTGAAGAAAGCTTTCTTCCTTTTTCAACAACCTGAGAAGGCAACAAGGTGTCACTAGGAAACTTGAAAGTTTCCCAAAGACTGTTGAAATGACCATCCTCAAGCACAAAGTTGCCGGTGTCATTGAACACACCGCGAGAAACTGCACTATTGAGTCCCTCGGTGTTCCATAACCTGACACCATTTGGAGAAGTTAGCACCAACCCATCTTTGGCAGTGAGTTCAACTTTTGACCCTTTTGGTGCAGGACTATCTCCATTGGCATACCATACAACAGTTTTCTCAGAAATTTTTGCATACCAAATGGAAAGCAAAAATAGATTAGTGTCTTTGAGTGGAAGAAAACCAAAGGCAAAGTCACCAGAAGGTGAAAGCAACCATGGAGAGGTGCTACTATCTGCAGTAAAAGAATCACCAATGGCTATAGTACTTTTGGTTTGAGCTGCAACACTGATGGATTGCAGAAACAGTGAGTAGAGGAGAAAGGGAAGCAGAGAGAAAGCCATGTTTAGATTATAGAATCAATTTGGAGACATGTTATGTTAAAAGCACTTATTCAATAGATATTTTGTGTTTATTAGTAAAATGAAAGCACTTATAGTCAATAGACATTTTGTGTCCATTCATATTTCATGTTGAAGCCCTTATAGTCAAAGTGCTTGAATTTTGTGTCCATCAACATTAAAGCACTTAGTTACTAGTCTTTTTATCCAATTAATAATACTCTTTGTGCAGAGGTTGGCGGCGTGATGGTAGGACTAGTATGGTTCACACAACATGACGCAGGGGTTATGGATCACAAGAATGGCCATGTAGCATCTTATCAAGTCTCAAGATTGTGTTTGATAAATCTGCAATTTCAATTCCCTTATTATTAAATAGCAATGTTATTCATACACCCAATTGTTACACCAATACTTACATCCATCATCCGTAGTCACCAAACTTGGTTAATGAATGTAAAAACTTGGTTAATGCAGTAATAAAGTTGGTTTATGCAACATCCAGGTATTAAAAATATTTTTTAGCAATCATCAAACTTAGTTAATACAATGTAAAAACTTGGTTAATACAGGAATGAAGTTGGTTAATGCACGACCAGGTATTAAAAATAAACGTCCGTACATGAATAGTATTCGTCCATACATGAATAATATTCGTCCGTACATACACAGTGTCGTCCGTACATTAACAGTGTCGTCCGTACATACTATGTGTAAGATTTGGCGTAAGAATAACATTTCTGTCATTAATTTCATCATTTCATTATTTTTTACTTTTTATATTTTATGATAAATTTTATTTTTATTTTTGAAAATAAATTATTATGAAAAATTTTAATAAATAAATTATAGGTGTGTATCGATCAAATTCTAGAAATATCAAAATATTTATCATTTTCGATTAATTTTTGTTTAATAAATTAATAATAAAAAGTTTACATAAATAAATAAAATGTGATGGATTTCAACTTGAATATAATATTTATATTGTTAATAAATCGAACTATATGAAACTAGAGACTCGCATTTTATATATGAAACTAGAGACTCGCATTTTAAATTTTTAGTTATATATTTCCAATCTTCAATTTTCGAAATAAATTTAAATGTTATCTTAAAATTTAGCTTTGAAATTAAATTATTTAATTTCTCTGTATTTAAAATATATGAATTTAAGCATTAACTTTTTTTGGAGGGTAAGAATTTAGCATTAAATTGAAGGCAAAAAACAGAGATATTTCATGCTTACCGAAAATTCCCAACATTCTATGAAAAAATTTAGTTCGAAAATCTTATTCTTTTTTTGACAAAGAACATTTTTGATGGGAAAAACACTAAGGCCATGACAAAGGGGTATGGTATGGAACGTGCTTTTGAAAAAAATAAAAGTATTGCTATGTTTGATATGGCACAAGTGCATATTAAAGAAACAAAGGTATCATACAGTCACGATTTGGAGACAAAATTTCATAAAATACAAGTTAATGAAATTGAGGATGAGAATGCCCAAAAGAATGAACAACTAAATAAAAACAAGTTCTTTCCGTTCAGCTTCCCTAAAGAACCAAGACCACCTGATATTTATCTCCGACAGCATGGGATAGAGGACCAACATGGGGATAATATGGCTGTAATCTCATCTCACGACACGCAGTCACATATGAACAATGAAGGACAGATGAAGCATCAAGATAATGAAGAGGAAGAAAGTGTGATGGAGACACCAACACACGTTGAATGATTTCAGCTAGGGCATGCGGGATTACGTTTTATATACAAATGTTTTTAATGATTGGACAACCAAATATTATTGTCTGGAATTGTAGAGGAGCTGCGGGGAAAGATTTTTTCAAATATAGCAAATATTACAACGATATTTACAAGCCTGAGGTTTTTGTCTTCATGGAAACCAGAAGTGATCCGGCAAATCTCCAAAGTCCTTTAAGGAAGCTGGGTTTTTGTCATTTTCACCAGGTGGATAACCAAGGGTTTGCGGGTGGTATCCTTGTAGCATGCATTGAGGATAATTTGAAGATTAGTATGATAAGTAGCGCGCGCAATTTATTCACATGCAGGTGACTACAAAAAAAGGTGATGAATGGATGTTTACAGCTATTTATGCAAGTCCCAATGAGATCCTTAGAAGTAATCTTTGGGATAGCATGAAAAACATAGCCATAAATATTGATAGGCCCTGGTTGGTGGCTGGGGACTTCAATGATTTGGCTTATGCTAATGAGAAGAAAGGTGGGAGTAGTGTATCCACGCGCAAGTGCAACATCTTCAGAGAGAATATGGAGGCATGTAATTTATCTGATCTTGGTGCAATGGGGCCGAGGTTTACTTGGAGAGGGCCGATATACCAAGGTGGTCAAAGAATCTTTGAAAGGCTTGATAGAGCTATAACTAATGAAAGGTGGAGGCTGCTTTATACTGATGCTCAAGTTAAAGTGTTGACAAGAGTTGCTTTTTCGGATCATCATCCTATCATGGTCACTCTGAATTATAGGAACCAGGAGAGAGTTCCAAAGCCTTTTCGTTTTGAAAGCGCCTGGATGCTGGAAAATAGTTATATGGACAGGCTAAAGGGCTATTGGAATGACAAAGCTGATTTTGCTCAAAACCTAAAGAATATTGAAAACGACGCTCAAGATTGGAAAAGATGCTCTCTCAATCATGTGCAATATGTGAAACGAGGAATAGCTCTCAGACTTCAGGGCATTCAGAAGGGTATATATGACAGACGCAACATTGCTGGATTGGTGAGATTGGAAAATAAGCTGCAGGAGGATCTTAAACTTATTTTGAGGCAAGAGGAGTTGATGTGGTTTCAGAGGTCTAGAACTAAGTGGCTCGTGGATGGCGACAGAAACACAAAATACTATCATCTAAAGACTGTGAATAGGAGAAGAAGGAATAAGATTCTTATGATCAAGAATGATAATGGTGAATGGGTGGAGGATATTTCTGAAATTAGAATCATGGTAAATAACTATTATAAGGAATTGTTTTCGGTGAATAACAATTGGAGCAGCTGGAGTCAAACCCAAGTTTCGTATGCTAAGCTTACGGAGGAGAACATTGCTAAGATGAATATGCAGGTGAGTAATGAAGAGATTCACAAAGCTCTTTTCAGCATGAAACCTTGGAAAGCCCCTGGGCCATATGGTTTCCCAGCAGGTTTTTATCAAAAAGCTTGGAATGTTGTTGGTAGTAGTGTTTGTGAGTTCATTCGCAAATTGTGGGAGAAGCCAGGAGATATTGCTAACATTAATAAGAATGACATATGTCTTATTCCCAAGATCGAAAATCCAAGTGTAGTGGCTCACTTCAGACCTATATCTCTTTGTAACACGATTTATAAGGTGTTAAGTAAAGTGGTGGTTGGTAGACTTAAAGGTCATATGAATATGCTTATTTCTCCTTATCAAACGGGATTTGTGCCTGGTCGACAAATTCATGAGAATATCATTGTTGCGAGAGAGTTTATGCACACGATGGAGAAGATGAAAGGTAAGAAAGGAGCCTTCGCCATTAAGGTTGATCTGTCAAAGGCATACGATAAGTTAAATTGGGAGTGTATTTGGCAAACGTTGAAAGAGATTCAAATTCCTGAAAATATGTTAAATGTTATCATGCATTCAGTGGCCAGCGTTGAAACCAATGTCAATTGGAATGGAGTCAGAAATGATTTCTTTCGTCCTCGGAGAGGTATTCGCCAAGGAGATCCCATATCTCCGTATTTATTCGTGTTATGCATGGATAAATTATCGCATATAATTGAAGAGGAACGAATGAAGAATAGATGGAAGGGCGTTAAGTTGGGAAAACAAGGGATTATGATTACTCATCTAATGTTTGCTGATGATCTCTTGCTTTTTGGGGAGGCAACTGAAGCTCAAATGATGGGTCATGGAGTCCATTGCTAGGTTCTGCCATATGACGGGGCAGGAAATTAGTCTGGAAAAACAAGTATCTTGTTTTCTAATAATGTCAGCAAGAGCATGCAAAATAAGCTCCAACACATGTCCAAGTTCAGAAAGGTTAAGAGCTTTGGGAAATACTTAGGTGTTCCTCTAAGTGGAAAAAAGATCCGTCGAACTGACTGTCAGTATATTGTTGAGTAGGTTGCGGCAAAGCTTAATACTTGGAAGCGTAACAGTTTATCTCTTGCTGGCAGAATTACGTTGGCAAAAAGTGTGATAGAAGCAATCCCACTATATCCTATGATGACAGCGAAATTACCAAAGACTTGCATTGATGATATTCATAAACTTCAGAGAAAGTTTGTGTGGGGGGACACGGATGAGAACCGTAAGCTGCATGCTGTTGCATGGGACACGGTGACGATGCCAAAATCACTTGGGGGTACCGGTTTGCGTGATTTACATACTCTGAATCATGTTTGTCTGATGAAGTTAGGATGGAAGATGTATCATAATGATAGTGATCTTTGGTGCCAAGTGTTAAGAGGCAAATATAAAATTCACAATAGTAATGATTGTCTCAATACGAAACCTGCGGACTCGTCTTTATGGAAAGATGTTGTTAGTATTATGCCTGATCTTTTGAAGACAGGGAGATGGATTGTGGGGGATGGAACGAGGATTCATGCATGGGATGACAACTGGCTTGGTTTTGAGAATACGTTGAGTGAGACGAATATTGATATTCCATTGCCGCTGCAAGGAGCAAGAGTTTGTGACTTGGTAAACAATTTTGGCGACTGGAATACTGAAATTCTGGATAGATGGCTGCCTACCCAATAGATGAACAAGATTCAAGCTTGCTTGCCCCCGAGCAAGGAGCCTTTAACCGATATTTTCTGTTTTGCAGGTACTGGAAATGATGAATTTTCTATAAAGGAGATGTTCACAGAGGTGGAGGGTTATAATCGGGTGACACCGGACAGTGACTGGACGCGTGTTTGGAAAGCTGAAGTACCGGAGCGGTGTAAAACTTTCTTGTGGTTACTCAAGCATAATAGACTCTTAACAAACCACAGCAAAAGCAAAAGAGGGCTGGGCAGCGCAAGCTGCAAATTATGTGGCTGTACTTGTGAGTCTACCCTGCATGCTTTGCGGGATTGCGCGAAATGTATGAGCGTTTGGAATAGTTTGGTTCCAAGTGACATTATTGTAGAGTTTTTCACAGTGGAGATCGATGAATGGGTTCACTTGAATCTAAACTACACCGGTGATGCTAATAAAGGGTGGTTGAGCACTTGGAGCATCGCTTGCCATGCTCTTTGGACATGGCGAAATCTAGAAGAGCACAACAAGGACTATACACGACCTCTAGATCCAATTGTGCAGATTATGAAGCGAGGCGAGGAGTATAAACAAGCGGTGAAGCTGTTCAAAGTTATTACAGAGGATATGTTGGGTCAGAAGTATGTTGGGTGGAAGCCCCCCAATTCTAACATGATCAAACTTAATTCGGATGGTGCTAGCAAAGCGGATAATACAGCTGGATGTGGCGGTCTTTTGCGAGATTATAAGGGTCTTTGGAGAGGTGGATATTCCAAATTCATAGGGCAGTGTAATGCCAATGTAGCTGAATTTTGGGGAGTGGTGGAGGGTTTGAAGTTAGCAAGGAAGTTAGGTGTGAGGTCCCTGGAAATCAATCTTGATAGCTTGATAGTAGTCAAGGCAATTGAAGATGGCAAAGTGGGAATGGTTGACTGTGTAGGATTGCTGCGTCAGATTCAGGAGCTCATGGGTGAATTTGAGGTGGTAATCATCTCTCATGTATCTCGAAACGCAAATGTTTGTGTTGATTGTCTGGCCAGTCATGGATGTAGGAATCAAGCTCCTCAACACTTCATCGACCCGCCCTCGTTTCTCATTGATCTTCTTGAAGCAGATTCTTGTGGAATTATAGTTCCGTCTGTTATTTTTGATTAGTTGTTTTTTCTTTCGGGCTTAGGCCCTCTTTTCTACCAAAAAAAAAAAAGAACATTTTTGATATTAAGAAACTATGGGGGTGCCAGTTACAATTGGAGTAATAAGTTAAATCCTCCAATATCTTAGATTAGTATAACAACATTTGGATTGAGAATGTACCAAAACAAATCTAAGCCCAAATAACTATTGATAAGCCCAAATAATAAAAAAATTGTTTTCTTAATAAAAAATACTCCCTCCAAGCTTACCGCTTATTTATAAGTAAAAGTTTCTTAAAATTTTTGGCCTTATATATAAGCAAATGTCCATAAATCAAGACGCGTTTAATGTTTTTGTTTCAAAATTATCCTTACATTAATTACTTAATATTGTTATATCTCTTACATGCAATTATGTTATATATAAGAACAAGAAAAGTAAATACATTTAACTATATTTTTTAATAAGAAAAAAAACTTATCATTTTTACTTATAAATCCGACCGGAATAGTATAAGTGTAACAAAAATTCATCAAAGACCTGCCAACTAAATGTAAATTAAATATTATTAAAAAGAAAAACAATACTTGCAAGGTTTGGTAACTTCACTTAAAAATAACTCTTTAACTCATCAAGATGAGGACAACATTGTCAAAATCAAAATCATGCATAAGCATAACAACAAACTTGGAAGTTAAAAATTTGAAAATTTTCTTTAACGTATAAAAGTGGGTCCCATGTCAAATGTTACTAATCTAGGAAATTCAAACTTTGGATATTATTATAATAATAGTAATAATAATTTGAATTTCTCTCACTCTCATTCAACAAACTTTGAACTCTGACAGCTCCGAACTGTCCCATAATGTTTTTCCATCTCTCTCTCTCTCTCCTTCACTTCCCACCACACTTCCACAGCTTTTTCAAAAGAGAAACTCTTAGATGCATTAAATTACTTACATAAATAATCTTCTTCTTCTTTCTCATTCTACATTTTGAAACATAAACATAAACATAAAACATGTCTGGTCATTGGGGAATTCTTGTTTCAGATCCATCTCTTCAGAATCAGTTCACTCAAGTTGAACTTAGAAGCTTAAAAACCCATGTAACTTCATCTTTCTCTTCATTGCTTCTTTTATGATTTATATGAAAAGATTGGATTTTTGATCTTGTTATTCAAATTTGGAATCTGGGTCATGATGATTGTTTGTTTGTTGGTGTAGTTTATGAGTATGAGGAGGGAAAGTGGGAAGCTTGTGATTGCAGATTTAGCTTCTAAGATGTCAAGATTGAAAGTTGTGGGAGAAAATCTGAGTGAGGAAGAAAGAGGTTCATATGTTAAGGATTTGTATCAGAACAATGATGAAGAGGTTGATTTTGAATTGTTTCTAAAGGTGAGTTTTTTCATCTCTTCAATTATCAATTTTTTGTGTGTGGTGGATCTTTTTTGCTTTGTGTAAATTAGGATCACATTTTTCTTTTTGTTTTCATAAGGTATCCCGAAAAACTTATGGAAATAAGCTTAGTTTAGTGTTTATAGCATAAACACTTATCATATTAGTGTTTACAGATTAGTTATTGCGATAACAAATGATCAAATAAAATCAGAATTATCATTTTAAATTGCGGTCGCGGATGCGATTGTAAGTGTTGCGATTGCAGTCATTTGCTGCGACGCGCATTGCCACTGTTGCAGCGTGAAATTTGATTGGACGGTGTTTGAAAGACACACTTGAAAATTAATGAATGTTAAGTCACAAGCGGTAGAAATTGTGGTTTCGAACTGCAATTTAAAACTAGAATCTGTTTTCATAAGCACTCTCAAACAGTCTAAGTCACAAGTGCTTATGCCACTAAATAAGTTCAAATAAGTCAATTCTAATAGATGCATAATATGAAGAAAAAGAATACCAAAAGTTAGTATGCTTCATGTGAAAGAATTGCTTAGATGTCAAATTTTGATGCACTGGTGCTACGATGATAACAGGTTTACTTGAAACTTCAAACATTTGCGAATTCTAGAACAGGAAGTAGTCCGAAGAATTCCTCAGCATTCTTAAAGGCAGCTACTACGACATTGCTTCACACAATAAGTGAATCGGAGAAATCATCTTATGTTACACATATAAATCACTATCTTTCACAAGATGAGTTTCTCAAGAAGTACCTTCCTATTGATCCTTCGTCCAATGAGCTCTTCGAAGTTGCAAAAGACGGTGTTCTTCTTTGGTACTACACATTTTCATCCATCTAGTTTAACATTTCTATTATTCATGGAAATTTTATTTGAAAAGAACTATTACATGTTGTTGTAGCAAGCTTATCAATGTGGCAGTTCCGGGGACTATTGACGAACGTGCAATCAATACGAAAAGATTACTCAATCCATGGGAAAGGAATGAAAATCACACACTTTGTCTCAATTCTGCTAAAGCCATTGGATGTACCGTAGTCAACATTGGCACACAAGACTTCATTGAAGGAAGGGTATGCTATGCTACATTAGATTCTTTTTCTTTTCGGTTTTTCATTTCAGCGCTTTAGTAACTAGATTGTTTTGTTATCGTTTCAGCGTCATCTAGTACTCGGAGTGATATCACAGATTATTAAGGTAAACTGTCATTGATTATACAGAATTTTATAGATATAATCTTTTCTTTATATTTGCAAAATATTTGTTAAATCCAATATATAAATCTTGAGTTTTGTATTTTAGATACAACTATTGGCAGATCTCAATCTAAAGAAAACTCCTCAGCTTCTTGAGTTGCTTGATGATAGTAAGGTAAATACTTTCTATCATTATTCTTATCCAATTTTCAATTTTAGCACGCGTCGCTTCATATATATATTTTGATTTAACAGGATATGGAAGAGTTGATGAATCTACCACCCGAAAAGATCTTGTTAAGGTGGATGAATTTCCATTTGAAGAAATCCGAGTACAAGAAGATTGTCTCTAACTTCTCCTCTGATGTCAAGGTAACTAACTAATTTTGTTAATGACTAACAAGATGAAAGTGTTGTATAGCTCGGGAAAAACCAAGTTCAAATCATAGTAAATGCATGATATTCTATGAGTCGAGCGAGTATTGCCAATTGCGAGGCATTAATCAATAAGAGAAGCTTCGAAATGTGTTTCTTGTAAATTGTTTCTGATTGAACTTTGTATGGTTCTGACACTAACAGGACGCTGAGGCTTATGCGCACCTTCTAAATATTCTTGCACCAGAATACACTAATCCCTCCACAATGGCGGTAAAAAATTCATTTGAAAGAGCAAAGTTGGTTCTCGAACATTCTGATAAAATGGGCTGCAAGCGATACCTAACCGCAAAAGACATCGTGGAAGGTTCCCCAAATCTTAATCTTGCCTTTGTTGCACATATTTTCCAGCACAGGTGAAAATAATCTCCCTCTTGAGAAATATTATAGTATTATATATCAATTTTTTTCGTTTTGGTTTCTCAGAAATGTATGCTGGCTATAAAAAAAAACTCGATTTTTCTTTTGTAGGAATGGACTTACAGACCAGACAAAACAGATTTCACTCCTTCAAGCCTTGCCTGATGACACCGAAGATTCTAGAGAAGAGAGAGCTTTTCGCCTTTGGATTAACAGTCTCGGAAATTCAACATATATCAACAATGTCTTTGAGGATCTTAGAAACGGGTTGAATATCTCTCACTCGCATATTTCCTATTTCCCTAGCACATACTATCCTTCAATTGTTTGTTAAAACCTTTTGTATGGATCATTAATCATATCTATCGTAAAATTCATACAGAGGAAGGTTTGTGATTGGTTGACATTGTAAAAAGTTTTACACTGACAGTACATCATAATTACAGGTGGATTCTTTTAGAGACACTTGAGAAGGTGTCGTCAGGGATTGTGAATTGGAAGATTGCTAACAAGCCTCCAATTAAGATGCCATTTAAGAAAGTTGAGAATTGCAACCAAGTTGTGAAAATAGGGAAACAGCTTAAATTCTCATTGGTAAATGTTGCTGGAAATGACATTGTGCAGGGAAATAAAAAGTTAATACTCGGTAAGTATATACTTTCGTTACTTCTTGTTCGTACTAAATAATCTATTGAGCATAATCCAACTAAATCATTGGTCATATACTTCAAACTTTAGCTTATCTGTGGCAATTGATGCGATACAACATCCTACAACTTCTAAAGAACTTGCGATTTCACTCTCGCGGGAAGGAAATAACCGATGCTGATATTTTGGAATGGGCTAACAGCAAAGTTAGCAGCACAGGAAGTCAAAGCAGTATGCACAGTTTTAAGGTATTGCAAATCCTTTCAATATATTCAAAGAAGCTTTAAGAATTGAAATTGTATTTGTGTTGCATTTTTCATTATTTGACTAGTACTGTCTACCATGGTTTCAAATTTCAGGACAAACGTTTATCCGATGGAATATTTTTCCTTGAGCTTCTTAGTTCAGTGCAGCCAAGAGCTGTAAACTGGGGACTTGTAACAAAAGGAGTAACTGGTATGTCTTCCTGTAACAACGACACCTCTAAAGAAAGACGTGTTTGTGTCTGTGTCTGTAACACTCTATAACAATTGTATAAACAAAAATCTCTTGCTCCATTCAGATGAAGAGAAAAAGATGAATGCCAGCTACATCATCAGTATTGCAAGAAAGCTAGGCTGCTCTATATTCCTGCTTCCCGAAGACATCACTGAGGTAATTTGGAAGAACCAATATTCATTAACTCGCGTCGTTTCCAACAAGGATTGTTTTTAAAAAACATGTTATAGTAAAAAGACTCAACTGTTTTTTTTGGTTTTTGACAATGTTTGTTATACAATTTCAGGTGAATCAAAAGATGATTCTTACTCTAACAGCTAGTATAATGTACTGGTTCCTAAAACACCCTCATGAAGAAAGAACAGTTGGAATTTCAGATAGTGAGAGTGGTAGTCAATTGGAGACTACATCAAATTCAACACTAGATGATTCTGCTTCTGATTCATCTGTTGATGAAAATGGAAATGTGTAAATATGCCAGAAGGGACCCATTTTTTATTTATCAATATGATCTTTATTTGAACTCATCATTATAGTTGATCAAAAGGTCAACGTGTAATTTATTGGTTTCAAAGAAAATTTTGTTTAGGCAACTGCTGTGTAAATATTGTTTTTTGGTTTGTTCCCTAAGTTTGGTACCTAAGTTATGTGAAGTTATGTGGTGTGCCTTTGATTAGCTGTTACAATAATCACTTCTGTCACAGATTCAAGTTGATGAATGAATATCAATCATTTCATATATGTTGGTTGATCCATTCAATTGATGAGTATTTGTTAATATATATGTTAGTTGATATCCAGAAGGAATGTAGGTTGTAGTTTTCAATCCACCATTCAATTTCTTTAAAATGAAATGTCGGTCAATCTTAATATATTTAGTTATGTCGTGCTGAATAAGATAATGTACAATACTAATAGAAGATTTATTATCATAAAACAACTTAATAGGATCTTTAGATTGTATCTTTAAATCTGATAGTACTTATTACAACCACTACACCTTCATCTTATTCATTGAAACTTTAAGGTTTCCACACAAGAAGATACAATAGCTAGAAGTATATCTTCGATCACTTACTAAACATGTGTAATCATCAACGCATGTCTTCGTACATATCCTTCCACCTCTTTTAAACAAGTCATCCCCCATAGTGCATTTGAGATATTGTAGAATTCAATATATAGTCGGCAAATGTATTGTTTATGAACCATATATGAATTGACTCATTACACTAACCACATAAACCAAACATGACCTAGTGTGTGTGACAAGTGATATCGTACCTTATTAATTTTTCATTTTTGTCTACAAAACTCATCAGGTATTATACTAAAAAGACATTTTTTTCTATTTTGCTCAAATAGAATACATGTAGGTTTGCATCAAAGCTTATTTTTTTTATTCAAAAGATTAAGTACATATTTTATCTGAGATAAAAATGTCTTTTATTTTATCTGAGATAAAAATGTCTTTTTTTAGTATAATACCTCAATTCCCAAAAAAAAAAAAAAATTGAGTTAGCCAAAGCTCTTAATCTTATAAGCTTCTTGAAAATCTCAACCAAATATTCAAGAACGATTAGTTTCAAGACGGTGTCTCCCTCAATCAATTACAAATCTCTCATTATTAAGGTCTAAAATCAAACTAGAGGTTGAAGATGAAAGAATTTTCATTGCAAGGGTTTTTTTAATTTTCAAAAATGAGAGGAAGTTGATTTCACAAAATCACAATACAAAATGTTGTAAAGTTGTGTAGGGTTGTATTTGAAATATGATGACAAAAAGATTTTATATGTGCTTGAGATTAAGCATAAAAATGAATAGAAAAAGTTAGTTAGATTCTAATCAAGAACACTTCATGATTTGAGTCAAATGAGCAAGAGAAATGGAATAAGAAAGAAAAATGATTTTAACCAATTTCTTATATGATTTGAATCAAGTGTAAAGTCTTATTCGAATCAGATAGCTCGTGATTTGAAAAAGTGTAAATTCTTATTCAAACAATTCAAACAGAGCCAAAAGAAAATGTGAAAAAACTGTCTAATTCGTATCTGTTGTAAAGTCTAATTTGAATCAAATCAAGCAGAGGTGACTCAGATCGGCCTGATTCGAATCAAGTGTAAATTCTGATTAAAAACAAGTTGTTTGAAAAACTTGGTTTGCCTTTGTCCAATTTAATTCAAGTCAAGATATGTGCTTAATTTGAATCAACCACACAAAATCTCAAATTTGCATATTTTTAAAATACTTTGGATTATGCATGTTAAAAATGAATCAATTCAAACTTGATTCAAAGATGTACAATCATAAAGGAGATTCAATAAACCAAAATGAAAAGACAAACAACAAAATAACCGTATTGGATATGTTCCTTCTGAATGTATTAGGAACATGCAACTTCAGTCTCCCTTTAAGATATGTAACTTCATAGGATGGATAAAGTTATACCCAAATAAAATTGTCCTAAAATAAATGAACATGTTCAATTTTAAATATAATATTAATTGTTTTTTCTAATTCTATCATCTAATACTACTTTTATCATTTCAAATATTTGATAAAGAATACTTTAATAAAAACATCATTCTCTCTTTCAATTATACATTTTTCTTAATTTCATTGTATGAAATGGTTAACTAAATCACTCATTGTATGACGGAGTGATCACTATAAGACGGAGAGAGATATTTATCATTATAAAGATTAATCACATAATTTTATGTTTGAATTTGTTTAGGGATTTATCTTAAAAATTACAAAATAGTTCAAGGATCTTTTTACAATGTTCTGTTGAGTTTATATTCATAAATAAAATGTTTTCAATATTGAGAAAAATGAAGATGCAGATAACAATAACTCAAATGATAAAAATTCATCTCAAATGATTTCACTAAATAGTGTGAATTAATATTTAAAAAAATAAACATTTGTCTAATTTTTAATTTTTCATCAGTTTTTTAAGAAACGTATTCTGTTAGAAGTTACTGTCTGTAACTTACAATTTACAATGCTGTTACTCTTGAATGCTATCCATTACAGCCACACGTACAGTGTTTGCAATAGGTGAGTAGAACCACTATAAAACAAAATGTATGGATGTATCAAATGAAAAATTGTTTGCTTCATTTGGAAGACCAGATCACAAATTGCCAAGGCAAAATTTGGCAAGAACGTATTAGAAAAACAAATAAGAAAAAACATTCTCAATATTGTCATACAGAAACCTAACCACAACTTCACAAGAATGTAAAATACTCACACTTCAGACATTACAATAACCTATGCACACTAAATGCTCAAGTTTAACACCACTACTAAATACCTGCACTCCTGAAAAACCCATCACAAACCATTATGTTCGAGTTTGACACCAAGAATCCATTTTGCAAGATGGGCCAAATATGGCTCTGCCTGGGAGCTACTACTCAAGATTGATCCAAGACTCTGAAGCTCGGTATCAAAATCCTTCTCAAATTTGCTGCAATTATTTATTTAGGTCAGAATGCTCACATGACATGAAATCATCAGTATCTACATCTACGGACACTAATATAATTATATAGTTTTGTTTTTGGACTTACAGAATAGAATCAGTGACCGCTGAATTTCTGGTGGTTGACTTCAGGACCTGACCTGATTTTGATTGTTTAGTTCCGAGTGAATTAGCTTTAGATTCATCTGGACTATGTAATACGATAGAAGATGATATAAGCCACTGAGTTGCAGCTGCATATTGAAGGCACATGGATTTAAGCTTCTCCACCTTCTGCAATCAAGAACCCAATAAAAACCAATCATGAGAAGTGTCAAACTTTTCACAATTAGCTGATGGCAAATGTCAAGTAAAAGAAGGTTGACAAAGAAGTGAGGCAGATAATAGTTTTAATTAATAAATCTATCAAATACCATTAATGTTCCTATTAAAAAGATCCAACACACAACAGCATAACCATATATATATTATATTTTATAAAAACAAAACAAAGAGAACTAACCTTTAGCAACTCCGGTAAAAGTAGTAAACACTCTCTCAGACACTTATCAAGGAAAAAATCATGATGTTGAATAACCTGTTTCAGAGAGAAAATGTTAGACTTTCTCAAACATCCAAGCCCCCCACCCCCTGATAAAGGAGAGAAATACTCCAGTATCATGTAAGTAACATGATTTATACATCACCAGTTTTGCAATCTAAGACGACAAAAATAACTTACCTCGTCTATGCTATTTGCTGACTGAAGTCTAGTATACATCACGTGCCAATTGGGTTCAATAACCTAAAATACAAATCAGAGTCATTAAACCAAAAACTAGCATAACTGCTCAGTTAAGGAACCAAATTTATGAAAAAGAAGGCGAGAAACCCAGATCCGATCCTATGCACTTTGAAAAGTCCCAACTACAATAATCATTTTGCTATGCAAATTGGTCATAAAAATATGATTTGAGAACTGATTTGATCTGGTTTTGATGAAGTAAAAAGACAATACATGTGTAGTCAGAAAAGAAAAACTTGCCTCAAATGTAAGATAGTGCAAAAGGCTATTGATAAATTTAAGCATACTTCGACACAGAAGAGAAGATCTGGAGATAGCAGTTCCACGTGTATTGAGAGCACGAACTCCCTACAATATGGTACCAAAGATGAAGGTAAGACGAATTAAACACAAAAGACAAAGTGAAGCAAAGGCAATCATAGCCATACTTGATGTGTTTGCCAGGCTCCACATAGCTGACGGTCAACATGTTTGCAGTGGAAAAGAAATCGAAAAATTAACTGGTAATTTGTAAGGGCTTTACGTGATAATACTATAGACAATGGCCAGTGCACCTGAAAAGAGAACCAAAAACAACAATAGGATGCGACTAACTAAAAGCAGACTTTCTCAGAAACTTGTAGAGAAAAAAATACCTTATAACTTAGTGAAAATGTTTCAAGGCCGGTGATGCTAACAGGCTCTTCCAGAATATCATTATTACTAGAATCTCTCTGGCTAACTTCAGTGACATTAAATGTGCCCAACCTTTTAAGCAAAGATGATCTTTCCTGAAAGTATAAAGTTTGCATCATGTGAGAATACTGAATTTTACAGCTCCAAAATTTCTTACAAGATGTATAAGTTACTTGCCACAATACAGGTTAAGCCTTCATGATAAGGATCGACAGAAGCTGCTGTTGTACGCAGAGCAAGGTCTAGAAGAGACTGCGTCATACAGGAAGACAGCCAAAGCAAACAAAAGATAAAGGAAAGTTAGAGTAAAGCCCCCTTTCAAAATCAAAATAGGCAGTTGACGGATGAAATTTACTAGAAGAAACAAATGTATAGTAATTAGTAAAGTGAATAACATCCCATAACTATACCTGCAGCTTCTCAACTGATACTTCATCAGGTTTTTTGGCCAGCTCATCTCGAGCAATATCCATAAAATGCACTAAGAAATCCCCCTGTGTAATCATGAACATATATATAAAAATATCAGTCAACAAAAAGTGTTTCTTAAGTGTACTTTATCAATGAGTATTTGTGTCCAAGAGGAAGGAGAAAATCACTTTGATTTGCATCTATAGATTCTATATAGCTGTATGCTCTAGGTAGACATGTCAAACCAGCTCAACATCCTCTTACAGGGTCCCCCCTTCAATGTGATCACGTAATAAAAATATCCCATGGGCATTTAGGACTGTGTTTATTATTGTTTCATTCAAAACCATCATATGCCTTCAGACTACAAACAGTAAGATCTCACGTCACATCTTTAAAGTTGCTACTAGGAAAGCAGAAGAGAAGGAATACTTAAGTTAAGGATGGGGTGCATTTGATTTGTTTATGTATTCATCAATAATTGCAAAAATACCAACTTATTTTCACGTTTCCTGTTTGTTATACCATTTTATTGGCAAATTGTTGCAAACAGGAAACAACGTAAGGTAGTATTTTAGCTTTTCTAGTGTTGCAAGTTATTGTCTCCAAATTGAACAGTGTAAGATGAACATGACCGTACCTGATCAAGAAGAAGATAGTGTTTTATAGACCGCAATTTTCCTGTTAGATCATACTAAACATACAAACACAATTCACCATCAGAACTTGGGTTTTTAACGATAACAACTATTGCAGAAGCATTAAACTGTAAGCTGAAAATTTAAAAACCTAATCGTATTAAAAATCACCTTTTCCTTAATGAGATTCACAAGTTCCCCACTTGCGAAGTTATAAGCAGCCTTAATACATTCAAGATAATGATGATTTGAGCCAAAGCTCATCAGTTTTGAATTTTCTGATGGAGGGACCTAAAGTAACAAGTAACTGCATTTAGTGAACAATAAGTATTTCACAAGCACACTCCAACTTGAATGGCTGAGGATCATATAACTTTACTCTACATACAAGTATAACAGTAACAACACCTGAACATTGTGTCCACATTCTCTCAGGACATTTAGATATTTTCCTGTGGTCAAAATTGTTCCCGCAGCATTGGCAAGGAAACTAGGAATTCCATCTTTGAGGCTGTAACGCTGTCGCCAATACTTAGCATCATAATCTTTAGTAAGACTCTCCTATAGAGAATATGAAACTTAGGTCATACGGAAAAAAAAAACAAGTTTTGATATTAATTTTGGGCTGTATTAAGTGACTAAATTTTATTATGTACCTTTTGAAGAGATTTGTCTTCTGCGATGAAAAATTCACCATAAGGATCATCTATTACTCCTTCATAGACCCATCTTTAGGATTGTTTGATTCCCAGATGGACAATAAAATGGAACATTAATTAGAGATAACTTAATAATAAGAGTGCACAACAATCTAAACCACCACAATATTCAAGGTTATTAAACTAGTATATAACAAATATAACTGACAAATATAATAGCAAAAAAATACACACTCAAAAGTAGAGATTTGTTTGTAGGTAAACAACATCGAGCACATTGTTCACATTTTTTTATGCATCGGATATCAAAAGAAATCAAGCTAGTTCTATGATTAATAATACAAACAAAAGATTATAAGATAATTGAAAAAAAGGGACTTGGATAGAGATTCTAAACCCCAAAAGAAGGGTGACAGGGCTTATAATTATTTAGTGATATATGTAAAAACCAATACAAACAGTATATTTGAATATCCATTTGATTTGGTGTATGTCTATGGACTTAATACATATTAAAGAAGAAAATAGAAACCTTTCTAGTATGCTCATGTAGGCTCTACTTGCACATTGTGTCATTTTCTCCAGCAACAACCTAACTGCATTATCTCCAGCCATAGCTTTTGCCTAGATACAATGGAATCCATAGTGGAGAGAGTCAAGTGCTTGAGAAACTAAACTAAACAGAAGTTTTTAAACATGTGCAGACTTCAGAGAATGGTGACAATCACAAGTGAGATTCATTACCTGGCTCTGTAGTAAGTTAAGAACGGCAGAACCAGAAAAACTATTGGCTGAAGCCTTCTGTATGACAGTAGACAATGCCTGCATAGACCTCAACATGGGCTGAAACACGTCATTGAAGGTATTATCAGCAATGGTTAGACAAACATTTACTGATTTACATTTAATCCAAGACGAATTCATACCTGACAGTAGAACCACAGTCCTTGAAGGGAAAGTCTCCCAAGCCGGAATTGGTGCTCAAGTTGTGCCACCAAGGCCTGGTAATCCTGGTAAACATAATGACATGCCTTAATGGTAAAAGTTCATTCTTATTCAAATTGCATATTCTAATCAAAAGATACTATAAATGCAGAACTGCAACAGAGGTGAACATTTACTTTGCTAAATAATGCTATGCTACTAGTTTTTGCTCAATAACGTAATCGGCAAGTCAAATATTTGCATGGCTCCTGCATGAAATTCCAGCAAGGCCCAATAATATGCAGATATTGGAAAAGGAAACTGCTCAACAGAACCTGGGTTCTAAGATAAATAAGATTAGGATTTATAAGAGTGTGAAACAAACTGTTTTGCTTCAACAAGAAAGGGCTATGGTCTTTGTAGAGGGATTGCACTTACGGACACTGGTAACTTTGACCCATCGAAGTTCCACTTTTTTTTTCTGGAAGATACCTTATCCTATAATACCCTTTACCAAAATATTTTGAAAATAAAAACACTACTATAAAAACTAAACTAGGTCTGCACATCCATAACAAAATACTTCACCCTAAAATGAGTTTGAAAGTGCAAATGGGTACAATACTGAATAAAATTTTAGACTTGACCTTATGAAGCGCAAAAACAAACACAACATAGCCACGTAAACACCAATAATGTCAAAAATATAGAACACCATGTGACATAATGTCAAAAATATAGCACACCGTGTGACCCTATATATCTATAATCTAGCAGACAGTAACATGCTACTAATAGAAGTTAAGGGGCCAACTATAAAAGTGAGTGTATATGTACACAGACAAACATCTTTTCAAGAAGCAAACAATCACTTCATGTGAAACATAAATCAACAACTGACTCACTATTCAGAAAAACATACGAGAAGGAATTCCCTAAGGGCAGCAGAAAAGGCATGATTAACTAGCCCATTCTGGAACTGAGACCTTGATTCCACAAATTGGTTGATCAACAGAAAGCTCCTACAAAGAGGGAAAATCCGTTTTGCCAACTCCTGCAACAACAAAAACTGACTCAGACAGAACTCTATCATTGTAATGTTATATTTCATTATTGTAATGTTGCATTTCATTATATTGTCCATTATCTAAAGTTATACAGTTATAGCATAGGCCACTTTACATTCCCTGTCAGCTTAGTTGGCAGATACCTCGAAAAAACACAATTTGGCGGCAGAGTTATGGTTGGAAATCCCAATTTAAAACAATGGCTGAATATCTAAACAAGATTGCAGAAAATAATTTTCTTAATTTGGATTGCTGCCAAAAGAAGAGAGAAAGTTTAAGTAAAATGCATTGTATTATTTGAATAGTAAGCTAGATGTTTCACATTCCTTTACAGAACTTTTTAAAAACGAATTAAGAATACAGAAACATTGAAAGAAAAACCTAAATGGGTTTAATGAACCCATTAAGCATTAGGTTACGATACTGAACATTTTGAACTCATAATTTTTTTTCTCAAAAAATTGTATGTAAAGCATTTCCATTGCTGATATAGCTAGGTTTTCTATCTTAACTTCCTATCATAACTATCACCATAAAGCAAAAGGTGAAGGTTTAACAGCTATAATCTTATGATTGCAGCTCAAAACACCGCAGTGAAAAATTATGCAAATCTCACCTGCAGTGCCAAATCCATAGATGGGTCCACCAGGAAATTAATAATCTCATCCTTCTTTCCTCGAAGTGTTTTGATTGAAATGTAACGTCCTTCAACCCCAACCATAGCAGAGAGCACTTCATCAATAACAATAAGCTCCTACATTTCAGAAAAACAAGATACTAGCTGAAACCTTTAAAGCTTGTTGACACCCTAACACAAACTGGATTATGCATATAATTGTACACATGAATACATACATACACAAAAGCCAGCCCTTAAAATCCAATACAACACCACTCATCAATAACAATAAGGAGCCAAATAGTATGGCAGCAAATAGAGGATATATTACAAAGTGAAATCAAATAACTAAAAAAACCTAATCCCTATGCAGTTTTATGAACAAGGCATAGTCAGTACCTTAATTTCTTATCAATTATAATCACATAGTTCACTTTGCCTAATTTGTACAAATAAAATATCTATTCGGCCAAATGTTCAGTCAGCATCATTTTAATTACAAGCTTTTATGACACCATCGTTGTAAAGCTTTTCTTTACAATGCCAATCAATCATAACTATCTTATCATTAAAAAAAACTTACAGTTAATCTTATCGGCTTCTAAATTCACACAACAAATAGTACATTTTCTTAGTGTAAGTTTGGTTTATCTTTTGAGTTTAGACGCAATTTTACACTAAAATTGATTGCTCAACTCACTTTTACATAAATGTATCCAAACATAAATCATAAGTCTAACTCACTTTAACTAAAATCAATTATAAAAAAGCACTTCCCTCAAAACCAATTCTCCTCCCCGCAGAACCAAACATACAAGTAATTCCGAGCAATATTCCTTAAATTCCTTTAATAAAAGCTTATATATACAAGTATAGAATGCATTCTGAATTGAAATTAGGTTTTCTACCTACTATAAATCTTAGGTCAAAATTGAATAGAATAGAATAGCATCAAAAGCAATTAAACTACTGAAGAACACACAGCAATAACATTAACAGATAGAAAATGGAAATGCGGAACAAGAACCAAAGTTTAGAGAGTGAAAAAAAGTAACAGATCTGAGAATGCTTCAACGAGAGAGAAAGAGAAGAACGTACTTGAACTGGAGGTTCGTAATAGCCTATGAGATTTTCAAAGCCCGCGGCGGTTTGAGTCATGTTGAAATAAAGCAAACGCAGATCGGGAGAAAAAGCGCTTTTGAGAAGAATCGATTGTTGGAAGATGGAAGAGTGACGAGTGAGAATCGGTTATCAAGTGATAAGTGATTATGGGAAATGCATAGAGTGAGTGAGTGTTTGAAGTTGTTACTGGATGGCTAAATTCTTTTTCCTCTCTTGTATTTTGAAATTTGTTTGCGAGCGTTTATTTTCTTTCGGAATCTCTCCATTCTTGAAGAAAAAAAAATTCTGTTAATGATTGACTTTTTTTTTTCTTTCTTAATTGCAAATTTGGTCTCATATTTTGTGTTTTTTTTCAATTTTATTCCCTCCATTTTTAAATATTATGTTTTAGCTTATTAACTAAAAAAATATTAGATAATCTCTTAACTTCATTTTCATTGTTTTATTTGGTTTCTTCTTTCATCAAATTAGAGCAAATAAAATGTTTAAGTTCTAGAAATGTGGATATACATAAAGACTCAAATTCTAAATATGACTCAAAATTAGTACAATAATACAGGATTTCCAATTAATAAAATGAAAAAAAAAGCCTCATTTGAAGAAGATGAGCATCCTTAATTTGAATACAACTTAAATAGAAACCCTACTTTATAGTATATACGTCAATTCATTTGGAGCTTTAGCTTTGTTATACATTCATGTCATTAGAATTTTATATTTTTTTCTCGAATTTGTTGAAAGACACCAAATAAAATAATATAAGTAAAGTTAAGGGACTAATTTGAAATATTTTTTTAATAAAAAGATTAAAACGAAACTTAAATTAAGTTAATAGACTTAAGAACGGGAGAATTGTATTCTCTAAAATCATTGACCTATTTTAAAATTAATTATATGACATGTTATAAAGATGATAGGCCCACCTCATATGCCCTTAATACAAGGAAGCGTCACCAAATGGATGATAGGCCTGATAAGATGTATAAGGTGTCTAGACGACATCATCTACTATCAGAGCATCAAGCCTCATCTTGTATTTCGCAACACTACCATGAACCGATTGTCTGCCCTTCCATTTCCTCGCTCGTGGAGCACTCGCTAGGACACACTGATGTCTCCTATCACAGACGTGGGGAAATTGCTCGTATGTCCAGCATTGAATAAATAAAAACATATTAGTATGGCAGCTTGCTCCTCCATAGGTGCCTGCTCATCCACAAGCATGTGTACCTCCACAACAATCGCCATATGAGTAGGTATCGCCTAAGTAGTAACAACTTTAGCAGTCTGGCGTTAGGGTGCGCGGAACTGCGCCTGCTCAGCCAAACATTTTCGATGAGAATGAGTCGGAGGAAGTCGTCCAGTCCGTAGCTGAGAAGCCTCTGCCCCATTCACCCGGCCCTGAGCTTCCCCGCTATTAGTCGGTACGCCTACAATGGAATCATCTTTATCCCTGGTCATCACGGAAACAAAGCAAAAAGGCAAAAACTAAAATAAAAAATGAACTATCAGAAATTCTAAAATTTTCAAGATTTTATAAAAAAAAATTGAACTACCGAAATTTTTGAAATTTCCGACACAAAATGCTACAAAAGCACCAAAAATTTTGAAATTTCCTATAAGAGATATTAAAAATACTGATGTTCCCGTGATTTTCTACCAGAAATATCGGAAATTCTTACTTTATGTGAAAATTTCGATTGCTCCTCCAAATCTCTGGTATCGTCCTAGAATTTGAAATCTTCAGTGCTCTACTGGAAATTTTGTGAAATGGTAAAAAAATTAAGCTACCTTATTTTAAACTTTTCATACATTTTAGGGAAATGTTAGATATAAGTGGGGTATTTTAAACTTTTCATACATTTTAGGAAAGTGTCAAATATAAGTGTGGAAATAGTAGGTTAAATACCCGAAATGTAGATATGGTATTCAAGAACATTCACTCTAAGTAAATTGGGCCAACATGTGATCAAAAAAAAAAAAAGTAAATTGGGCCAACATAATCCACACATATTTTGGGCCTATGGTTGTACCACTCGCAATTATTATTATTTTGTATTTTTGTATTTTTATTACCCCTTGTGTTTTTATTACTATATCTGGTCTCATTTATAAGAAAATATTTTCTTTTTAAATATATTGAATAAATAATGTATCTGAATAATATATTATCCCGATACATTATTTATTCAATGTATTTAAAAAATAAATATTTTCTTATAAACGGAACAAGAGAGTATGTGTTAGTTTTTGATTGTCCACCACTATAAAAAAATATTTAATTGAAGAAAATTTTAAAAGAGAAAATGTATAAAAAAACCTAATACTAATAATTAGCAAGAATAATAATAATAATCATAATAATTATAATAAGCATAATAATTAATAGAATGTTATAGATTAACTTTTGACTTTTTTTTTTCTCTTTAATTTCAGGTAACAGAGCTTTTACAAATAAAGTTCAAAGTCCAAGCATTGATACCGAAAACACATTAAACACTAAATATTAAAATAAATAATAAAAAAAATCCTTTAGATGGAAAGAAATATACTATAATATGATAGATAATCTTCTTGGTCCTTAAATAATATACTATCAAATAAATATCATCCAAGAGAATATCTATCTACTAATCAACAATGTCTCCATTTAATCTCTTCTATATACATTAATCTCTCAAATTTTTCTAGTCTCATGCAATGCAAGTTGGAAACAAGCAACTTGGAAAGAAACACAACCCTCTTTTCTGCAATAAAAATTAAAGTCATATTAGAAAAGGAAGTTTATAAAAATAAAACTTTTGGCAAAGAAGAAAAGAGCAAAAGTATGAATAATTGAATATACACTAATAAAAAGACATTTATAAAAGCAAAGTAATAAAGTTAATGAAAATATAATTTTTAGTAGTGGAGAAAAAAGAAAAAGTAGTGTATACCTTGGTAGTTTTGACATAAAGAAGATCTGGTGAAATTTTGTACAAATCTTCATCAACTGGTTTTGGTGTTGGTCTTGACATTGGTGGCTCATTCATCACATTGTTCACCCAATTTTGCTTTTTTTCATCTTTTTCATTTTGGGAACGTAGCTTTTCCTATAATGTTAAAAACATATTAATAATTTTGTTGGTACTTTATAAAAAGTCTAATTAATGTCTACACTACATAGTGTCACTATCCCGTTATTTTTTAGGAACCGTTGGCGGTATTGTGTCACTAACACTTGTTTCTCTCATTTGATTTTCACTCACACTTATAGAGTTGTGCTAATTTTTTGGCAAATTTCGCGCATAGATTCTACCATCCTTTTCGATTCTATTCCTTTGGGTATTCGAAAAGATTTTGTAAAGAATAGGTTAGGTATACCTTTCTTTAGGTTTTCGTAAATCTTGGGGCTAACTTGATTCCTCTTTTGTATCGATTTTCTTTTGGTTATATATATAAACCGTTATTAAAAATAAAAATAAAACATAGTGTGCTATGTGTCATTATGATTTAAATTTTCATGCTAGTGTCTATGTTTTTGGTGACCCATTAATATAGGTGATAAAGGCTAAAGTTAGATTCATTATTAAACAACTAAAGATAACATCATAAATTAATATGGTGTTTATGTCAGAAAGCTCTTGCTTTAATAAATTGTCACGCTAGGCGTGAATCATTAATGTCAATTAAATAGGAGGCTCAATTATAAAGTCATGTGACCTACCATAGACAAATTAATTATTTTTCATTAAAAAAGCTAAGTTGTTCTCTTTATCTCCACCCACACTCACTCACTATCTAGAAGAAAAAAAACTATAATCACAAACTATGATGCAAATATGCAAGGAATATAACTTTGAACTTTCTACTAGTACTTCTTCTCCTAAATATAATAAAGATTCATCTAAAAGTAAAGTTTTTTAAAAAATTATTATAAAATATTAAAATTTATGTTATTTATTTAATATAAACTCTTAATGATTTTGTAAAAATATTTTAAATTATTAAAATTCAAAATTAGTTAAAATACAATAAATACTCCATTATTTTGAAATATATTTATTAACTACATAATTTTTTTAATAAATAAATGTGAAAAATACAATAAATACTCATTAAATATAACTTTGTCCTATAGTAATATTTATGTAAATATATATATTAATTAATCACATATAAATATGTAAAAACAAGAAGAACAAGAGAGTTAAGGTAACATACCCTTCTACAAGGAACAACAATCATAGCAGGAGTAACAACATGGTTATCATACAAATCACCAGCAACATAGAGATCTTGATCTTCAGTTTCAGAGTTGTAACTATAGTGAAGAAAACCACCTTGTCTTGCAGATTCAAAGCACTCTGTGAATGGAAGATTATCATTCCAATCCCAGCTTCCAAATGCTGGCACATGGTTCCTCTTAAAGTGGTATTCCTATTATATTTACACCCCCCACAAACAAACCAAAAAAACATTATTAGAACATGAAGTTAAGGTTAAATAAGTATATATGTAACATAAAGAATGAAAGACTCACTTGATCCATTTGTGTGGTTGAAATTAAACAAGTGTTGAGTGAGAGAAGGTAGAAGGTTTGTTTCTATGTGTTTGAGTTTGGTGTGTGTGAGTGTGTGGTTTTGAGGTGGTTGGGACTTGGGAGCAATATAATTATAGACAAGAGAGAAAGAGAGAATGTGAGCGTGTGAGGTGGAGAAAGAAAAGGATGAGAGAGAGTGTAAAGGGTTGAAAATGATGAAAAGGGAAGTAAGGTGTAAATAGTAAAAAGAGATGAAAGGAGAAAATGAAATAACAGAGTAGGAGACAGAGGAACAAAGAGGTAAGACTAGGGATAGAGAGTAGGGTGAAAAGGAAAGTACATAGATAGGGGTGCGGAGGAGAATGTATGTTCTCTCTTTTTCAAATTTCACATTATTTCCAATTAACTTTCTATTCATCTTCTTTATTTAAATTATCATATATGTCTTATTCATAAAACATAGAATGATCACATTTTTATCTAAAATTTTAAGATATTAGGTATGCATTTGGATTTTTATTTAATCTTGTCTAGGTTAGTTTTGCTATATATAATCCATTTTAATTTGAATAAAAGGAGAGAGTTGTGTTAGACATTCGACAATCAACATAAAACTTTGTTGAATCTCTATGTCATGAAACAAATACTTTCAGAACACGTTTAAGAGTTAGTACCAAGATGCATGCTTTTTGTAGATGATATATATACTCCTTCTTGAAAAGTCGGATGAGAATTTAAACGAGAGGTTGAAAAATTGAAGACAAACTTTATAAATACATGGTTTTCGCCTAAACAAAAATAAGACGAAATGTATGGAGTGTAAGTTCAACAAAAGAAAAAGTGTTTCTAACCTAAAGGTGAAAGTTGAAGATCATATCATCTCTAAAGTTACACGATTTAAATATATTGGGTATGTAAGACAAAATGATAGAAAAATGGAAAGGGATGTAAACCATCGAATTTAAGCTGGGTAGTTGAAACGGAGAAAGATGTCAATTGTTTCATGTGATGCAAAGGTACATTTCAAGCTGAAGAGAAAATTTTATCGGATTGCGACAAGACCTACAATTTTGCAATGAATTTGTGGTAAGACTCGACAGGATAAGTATAAAATTAGAAATGAGAATATTATATTGAGTGTCGAGGTAGCGCCTATAGTAAGGGAGATGGTGGAAAATAGAGTTAGATAGTTTGAGCATGTAAAGAGAAGACACATAGATTTTGTAGTAAGGAGACTAGACCAGATGAAGAGAATACAAACACTTCAAGGAAGATGAAGACCAATGAAGACTATAAGAGAAGTAATTAAGAAAGATCCTGAGATTAATAATTTGGATAAAACATGGTCCTTATAAAATATTAAGCAAAAGCTGGTCCATGTACCTGACCCCATCTGATGGGATAAGGCTTAGTTGTATTTGTTTGGATTTCCATCTACCTATCAAAATCACATTAAAAAACCAACATCAATTCAAAAAAATTAAATAGTAGTGTCATAATTTTCATGTTTTTTCATTCAGATTTGATATTTTAATGTGATTTATTTTTGAACACGAAACCAAACACATACTAGGTATGTTTCAGTTTCGACCAAAATCTAACATCAACAACATGGATTCAAAGTATCTCATTATCCGTACAATTGCTCAGAGCCTTCGAAACACAAAAGATCGTTGGATATCCACATATGTTCTGTAATATGATTAAGGGTTGTTGTCAAAAATAGTTTTTGTTTCTTTCAATTCCATGTTTAAGTATGTTGTTATTCACACAACTGCCTAAGGTCTTCAGACTCGCCGCCATTAGTTTACCAACACTCTTGTAACTATCATAATTAAAGACAACTACAATCTAAACAAAGTTACTCTTATTCATTCTCTAGAGACAATTCTTCTTGAAGTACCTAATTTTATGGAAAATTGAAATATTTTAGCTTTGACATATCAAAATCACTGGATTTAGACTCCGAGCTTAATTTCTTCCCCTTTTAATTTCTTCTATTCTTACTTCTTCCTCTTGAAACACCCTAGTGTTCACCACTATTTTCAACCTTCAACTCTTTAATATTAGTTGACTTCTTGGTTCTTATTGTCGATTGGACATCCTCGAACGGATCAACATGTTAGCTTTGTATTCATTGATGCTACTATGGTATGTAAGTTCCATAAAGCCTTGTATGACTTAAAACAAGCTCTCGTGAAATGGTTTATGTGGTTCATAAACACCCATATTCTCGAGGATTTTGAATCCAAGAAGCGTGATCCCTTACTCTTTATTTTTAATTCCAAAGTTTCTACTGCCTATCTCTTGATTGCCTATCTCTTGATTCATGTGGATGATATCGTTACAAGTAACTCTTCTAACCTATTAACTTTACTAACTTTCTAGGTTGTGTCATCATTCTTTTTTATCTTCTTAACGTCGTACATATATATATATATATATATATATATATATATATATATATATATATATATATATATATATATATATATATATATTTATTTTCTACTTTATTTAAAGAATCTACTTGATTAAATCTCCATCTCATGTGAAAGGAACTTCTTCTACATTATGTAGAGATAACTTTCATTGTTATCTCAGCATAACTAACTTAGAGTTATCTACGGCTAGGTGTATATTAAAATAACATTTTGTTACACAATAAGGATATCTATATAAATTTTAGCCTAAATTTAGTAACATTGTGAGCCACTATTGTCGCTCGTTCAAGATCTTTTTCATTGTGATATTTAAAACTTCTATCCAACCCTGGTTTTCAACAATAATTTTAAAATTTTTCAAACACGAACTTAATCTACTTTATACTAAAAAATTCGAAAAAATCAATTACAAAATTTGTAAAGTAAATGATTCAATTTTCTCTCACCTCATACATGAAATAATTAGATTATCATAAGGAGATAAGTAATTGGGATAATTTACTTTTTTGGTATAGGAGATTAATGTTATTTATGAACAGACTTTTAATTCTCAAGTTTTGTTTTCGTACACGTGTTTTAATGGTGGTAGATAGAATTTAAAGAAATGGACAAATTGAAATCTATGCAAAGCATGCATGAAATCCTAAAACTTTATTTTCAAACTTTACTTAACAATACTAGTAAGAGTAGTGTTTGATGACTTTTATTTTTCATTAAACAACACTAGTAGTCTAGTACTACTACTATGCTTGACTCACTGATTAGTTTTGTTTTTATTCAAGGGAGGGGTCTGCAATATGTGCAATGGCAGTCCCATTTGGCCTAAAATGTCGCCGAAGTGATGAAACAAAAAACGTGTATTCCAATGCATACTGAGAAAAGTTCCAAAGTTTGTTGCTTCTTTGTTGGGGAACTCCAATCTCAATACTCATATTTACCAATAGAATTGCTCGTGAGATGTGTTTTAACTTTATCTACATCACAAGTCACACGCGTACCTATAGGTTTCAGATCTTTGTGCTTTGTGCCACAAATACTCATGTGACCCTCCCTCTCTCTCTCTCTCTCTCTGCCTTTCACCTAGTAGTACAATATTCCCCAACGACCATCACTCTACAACACAATATTAATTTCTATTAACAAAAGTAAATGTTTTATCAACTGAAAAAAGAGAGTAAATGTTTTATTTTTTGCTCTTAAAGTGAAAAGGCTAAATTTTCTATAATTATTGTGGGCGCGTTATGAGGTCAAAAGCAAGCATGCACAGTTTAAGGATGTAAAATTTCAGCCTTTTATGGTTGTAAGGTAGGCATGTTTTTCTTTTCTTTTGATAAAAAAGCTAGGCATGTTTTCAAACTCTAAACTTGTGTAGAATGATATCATAGGTTTAGAATAAGGCCAATAGTAACAAAAGAGGAATGGGGGTATTGGTTTACAGTCATAGTTAGACAAACAGATAAATACAAAACATAAGAGAATAAGTAACAACTTTGGGAGTAACTGACAAATCCAGCCAAAATATGCACCATAGTTGACCTCTCAGTAAGTTTACTACTTAGCCTAAAATAATCTCTTGATATTACTGTATGTTTTGAATAAATGAATAAAAAAAGTAAATAATTCTTTTGTCTCAAATGGTCTGTCAGGTATAGGAGAGATAGGAGTGGATACAAAGTGAAAAGAGATAAAAATATGAGAAATATATTTTGTTTGTTGGTTAATATGTGATAAACCACTTCATAATTAAAACACATTGGTTTATCACTTATCAATTTTTTATATAAATGTATGGATTTTCAAACCATTAGATATAAACTTATTTTTTATGTTTGACAAACAAGCCCAAAGTAAATAATTAGTAGTATTATTTTGGTAGTATAAAGAATAGAAAATTAGAAGAGAAATAAGTTTTATTGTGAAAATTAAAGATTTTACTTTTGAAATGACAATTAGTCATCAATAAAAATATTAACTTCATATATATGTGAAATTTTAAGACAATAAATACTTTTATAACTAAATAAAAAATTAAGATTAGATGAATAAATTCTGAAATTGTTTTATCGTGAATATGATTAGCTCAGTAAAAAATCCCTTGCAACTTAAACAGATTTAACCTCCAGTGGGACCATATTCGCTGCTGTCACTATTTCCCTCATTTATGCATTGAATCGAGATAGGATAGTACAACTTTTAAGTTATATATATTATTTATTTATAAAAATTCAAATTTGTATCAAAACCAAAATCAGCAACCCAGTGAAATACTAATGTAAAAAATACAAAATATACAGTGGAACACTAGATAAGGGAAGAATATGCAAGGATGATGCCCAATCACCAGTCGATTTGGTACAGTGCAAACACAACCTGGAGTCCCATACTCAATCCCCATCTCAGGCGATTGATATTACCCATTGAATCGCAGGGAAACATGAGGCGCTTCTAAAGAAACTAATCAGATTTTTAATCGGACCGTCTGTTTAGATATGAAGGATGTTTGTCTAAACCAGAAAAAGTAAATAACAACCTCAACAGACTTTGAAAAGTAGTATATATCTACACGTTAAATGAGTTTAGTAGTTACAAGTTACAACATCTCATCAGTGTCATGTTACTTCAATTTTCTTTACATTCTCACAAGTCACAATAATCATCCTTTCTGGCAGAGATAAGGTCAGTGGTTTAATAGATCCTCATGTTTCTATTCAAAACACAATTTCATCTTCCTAATTGAAGGAGCTTTAAACCAAAAAAACACCCATGTAATCTCTGTCAATCATTTTCTTAGAAACTGCTGTCACATGCAACATAGTATTGAAGGTAAATGGACAGAAATGTGAAGAGAGAAGGAAAACTATCCCACCTCTTTGCATGATGGTAGGCACAGTTCACTTATTCTCCTCCTCTTGATACCTTTCTGTTTGGCTAAAATATCGATCGGTATTTAGAGGTTGGTTCCAGCCTTCCGAATCATGGGAGTCAGCCACAAATCCTCCATTCATGGGAGCAAATGCTGCAAGGAAATAGATAAGGATGGATGAAAACTGAACCCTTTTTCATTGGAATTGAACCCAACAAAACAAAATTGTAAATAAAAACAAGAGATGGTTCATGGAGCACGAAATAAGCTACAGGTGCTTAAGGTATCTACTGTCTCACTAGAAAAAGCCAAGCAGTTGGAGACATTGATTTATAATTAAATAAGCAAAAGTTATTTTGCATTGAACTCAATCCACTAGAGTATGCTCAACTCACTAGCTAGTTTATACACTCGCATGTCCAATAAAAATGTCCATTCAAAAAGGCAGTATGCAGGGAATACTAAAATTTGTGAAACTGTAAGAGAATGATAGTAAAAAAGTAGAATCTTAACTAACCTTTCTCCTTCATTCTTCTCTCCCTGTCATACTCGAATTTATCGCGTATAAGGCTAACTTTATCCCAGCTATCAGACTGCCTGTTTCTATCAAAATTCTGGTCCTGAAATACAATAACAAGACAACGCAATCATCAGAGATATAGCACTACACAGAAAAATATAAAGTAGTAAGGAAAATTTTGATCTTAAAAGATTAAAACCATCGTATACAATCAGATCCAAAGTGGGCCCAGATGTTAACTAGTAATAACAACAGAATATAATATACTCCCTCTGTCCCAAAATAAGTGTCTTTTTAGCCCTAAAAAGTTGTCTCAAAATACTTTCCCAATGCAACATTAACTAACTTTTATCAACTTTACCCCTTATCTACACTCTTTTTTAGACATGACAATATATAACAACCAATAGTAATTAAGGGTAATTTTGTAAAAATGTTATCTTTATTGACGCAATCATTACTTTTCTTAATCTGTGTGTAACAACCTTAAACGACATTTATTTTGAGACGGAGGGAGTACACAATATCATCCCTATCCCATCCATCACCTCTCAAAGATGATTTGGCAACTTAAATTAAAAATCCAACGGTAAGCATAATTTCCTAAAGAAATATATTCTGCACAGCTCACTCATCAAACAATATCCTTAGCAAACTGATGTACTACTCATTATAAAGTATTTATTCAAAGTATTTCAATTGTACCTTGCTATACTCCATCTGGGGTCTTCTATTTCTGTAAAGCCATAACAGAGAATACATAATTAGACACCATCTCCATGACCCCCATCCACTTAATGACAGGTGAAATTTAAACCATTTATCTGATTGACCAATAAAAACAATGTAATATACATGCACAAAATTTCAAACAGAAAATCCAGCACCAAGAGAATATATAGATTAAAAAAAAAACTCATCAAAATGTTCAAAGAATAATTGCCACTCAGTTCCTTTCTTCAGCACGAAAATCTCAATTTTATCAGCAGACAAGCTCATGCACATGCCATTAACAACCATTATATTCTTCCAAGAAGAAAGCAGGAATGAACTATGCAGAAATAAAGAAAAACAATGGAGGCAAACCTGTAAGGAGAGAAATCTTCATCATCATCTTCGGCAGACTCATAGTTCGCATGATCCCGAGCAAGCTTATTAGAGTAACCCTCGTCCCAATAAAGTCTCTCCCAATTTTCTCGAAGTTCATTATACAATTCCATATATCTTTTGCACCAAGGATCGTGTTCCTTTCAATATAATACACACGTTTTATGAGAACAATTAAGACTTTAATTTAACACGTAAATAAAAAGATAAATCACAAATTGGCACCACCGCTGTTTCAACAAGTAAATCAACATGGCCTAAGTATGAACAGACACATCACACATCATATTTCCCAATCACATTACGAAAGAAATTACCAGGTAATTATGAAAAAAACAAAGCATACAAAGATAATGACACAATATAATATCAATTTTAGGCTTAACCCTATAATTCCTTTATTTTGTTTTTAAGACAACACCAAACCAAAAATAAACAAACAGATAAATTTAAACCAAAGCACACTCAACCAAAAATGGTTAAAATCCAGAAAAGATTAAACAATACTCAAATAGCACAAAATAAGATAATCAATTTTATCATTTACTCTCGAATATTGAAAGTTATGGAAATTATGCTAAATTGGTCCTTTGAAAGTTACCCTATCTTCACACTACTCTCAAACATTGGGAATTAAGCTAAATTAAATAAGGTCGTGTATAGATTAACAACTTAAATAAGCTTTTATTTACACGCTGATTTCATAAACTATCCTAGAGAACTTATGGAAATAATTTGAAAACAACTTATGACCATAAAATAAGTTAAACTCTATTCAGCAAGACCATATTTTGAGCTTATAGCATAAAAGCTCGTATGTTTAAAAAAACTGTGTTTGGTAACCTTCATTTTCCCACAAGCTTGTAGCTTATTTTAACTGGCTTATAGCATTTTTTTTATAAGCTAATTTAAGTTGAGTATCTTATTATTTTTACCCATTTTATCCTAATTGGAAAAAACAATTTTAATTAAACATACATGTTTATGTCATTTTACAATGATAAGTTAGTTCAACCACTAATTTTACCAAACAATACAAATTCAATCAGCTATCTTATTCGCTAGCAACCATCAGCTAGCTTATAAGTTATCAACTACAATTTCATCCGCTATAAGCTAACTTATCAATCACGAGCTATTTTTTTTCTTCCAAAACAGAGCCTTACTTTTGCATGTTCTCCATCAAAGTCTCATAAGCGCTAAGCGAATAGATAATCTCAAAACAAGTCAATCCAAACAAAGTCCTAAAAGATACATTGATTATCAAATTAATCCTAAATTTGAGTTTCAGATTCTACTAATTTGAGCAACACTTATACAAACACATTGAATTACAAGCTTTATACTGTAGTAACTAGTCATAGTTATTTAAATTTCTAATGAATCAAACAAAAATAGAAAACGAAAAATGAAAACCCGAGGGACTAACAGATTCCTTAAGAACGAGGCGAGTCCTGCGCATGAACTGTTCTCTCAGCTGCTTGCGGCGCTTGTTAGGAATATTCTCTCGAGGAATCACAAACCGCTCACGTGGTGGCACGTTATCTCCTATCTCGTGCATTTCACCGTCGACGATCCACCATTCTGACCTCTCCTCCGGTTTTTTCAGCGGAAGAGGCGGAGACTTGTGGCGCCGCCTGGAGTGGGAGGCGGCGTCGGGTCGTGGAGAGCGGAGTTGGTGGGAGGTGCGAGAAAGGAAGGGTGGGAATGTGAGAGAGTGAAGGCGTTTGGCGAGAGATAGCATGGATTCGATTGGAGTGGGATTGAATCTGTGCTTCGAGGTTTAGGGTTTAGGAAGAAATTTTAAATAATTTAACTTTTATTTCATCTACATCTAATACAACAAATATAAATATTATGAATGTTTTTTTTTTTTTTACGGGAAAAGATTAATTCATTTCATTAATAATAATATTCTGAATACATGTTGGAATATCATAGAAATTTTGAAAACTAGCCATAAATGGAGCCACCCGTGCAAGAGCGTGAGCAACCTCATTTGCTTGTCTTCTAACGAACTTAACATGAGAGTTCCTAAAGAAAAGAGCCATCAACCGGTTACATTCTCCCGTAATAGCTCCAAGGTCCGAGTCATTAGGACTCGGAATGGTCACACTATCCACCACTCGCTTAGCATCTAATTCAAAATCCATATTGTCGTACCCCATATCATGGACCCAGATTATAGCTTTCAGAAGACCTAAAGCCTCTCCAATAACAACATCGGTGCAAGGCGAAAACCATTCTGTCCGAGCTACAATAAAATTACCTGTTTCATCTCTTATGCAAGCACCAAAACCAACCTTATCATGAGAAAAGGAGGCATCAATATTGCATTTAAATCTACCCCTCTGCGGTTTTTCCCAACTGATGATAGTTGTCAGGGGAATAATAGTCTCATTGCTGGGACGATACTGCTGGGCCTCTTTCCAATCTGTCAACAATTGATTTGCCCGCTGACAAATAAGCATCGGAGAATCTTCCACCTGATTCCAAACCAGATTATTTCTCCCTTTCCAGATGCTCCATAAGATCACAGAGAAAATCGCTTTTTGGTCTTGATTGGAAACCTGCAAAAAGGAGAAAATTACCGACTCAAATAGCTCTCCGTTACTACTAATCTGTTGCAACAAATGCCACAGACCCACTCTTTTCCAACACTCTATGCTTTTAGGACACTGGATAAAAAGGTGATAATTATTCTCTTCGCCAACCCTACACGCGACACAATTAGAGGGACAATTAACTCCTTTATCCAACAGTCTCCTTCTTGTAGGTACACAGTCTCTACACAAACGCCACAGAAAATTCTTAACTCTGGGTGGGGCCTTGATATTCCATAACAAATTCCATCTCTCCTTAATTCTTAGATGAGAGGTGTCGATAGCATCATTGATACAATACCTATAAGCACTTCGAACCGAGAATTTACCATTGGACTCATGCTTCCAAAACAATTTATCATTATTAACCGCAGTAAAGAGAGGAGTGTTCTGAATCTTTTGAGCTGAATCTTCTCCAACAAGCGCAACAATCAAACCATGGTTCCATTCTTTACCATATGGAGTAATCAAGTCCGAAACTTTAAGATTATCCACCACCAAGTTATTCGGCCAGGGATTACTTAAAGAAGAACCGTCAGCCAACCAATAATGATCCCAAACCGAAATATTCTCTCCTGATCCTATGCTCCATTTTAATCCTCCCTTGATCACAAATTTAGAACTCCAGATACTACGCCACACATAGCTTGGATTATGACCAATATTAGAACTTAGATAATCGCTATTCGGAAAGTACCTGGCTTTGAAAAGGCGGGAAACAAGAGCATCTTTGTTGGTCGTAAGTCTCCAGGCTTGCTTACTTAACATAGCGAGGTTGAAAGCATTCAAATTCTTGAAACCCATACCCCCATCAACTTTAGGCATAGATAAACGATCCCAGGAAAGCCAATGAATACCTTTGGTTCTATCTCTTTTATGACCCCACCAGAAGGAATTCATCATCTTTTCGATCTCATCAATTAAGGAGGAGGGAAGGAGGAAAAGACTCATAATATAAGTCGGTATAGATTGTAGAACAGATTTGATCATGGTTTCTCTCCCTGCTTGTGACAAACTTCTACTACTCCAAGAATTAATTTTCCTCCATATTCTATCTTTGATGAAGCTAAGCGCTGATTTCCTGCTTCTACCGATCATGGAAGGGATACCAAGATAGTTACCGGTACCCAGAACCTGTTGAACCCCTAAACACGTTGCCAGCTCTAAACGAGTATCGGGGTTTACATTCCTACTACAATAAAATTCAGATTTTTGGAAGTTAATAGCTTGACCTGAAGCTTCCTCATAAGTAGCAAGAATATTCTTCATGACATTTGTTTCTGCAATATTAGCTCTGAAGAAGAGGAAGCAATCATCGGCAAACAGAAGGTGAGAGATAATAGGGGCATTTCTGCAAATTTTAACACCATGGATATCACCTCTATTTTCTGCTTTCCTGATAAGAGCAGTAAGACCTTCCGCACAAAGAATGAATAAGTACGGAGATAAAGGATCTCCCTGCCTTAACCCACGCCCGGGGACAATCGGCCCGATCATATTGCCATTCATACTCACTGAATACTCCACCGTTCCAACACAAAGCATGATCCACCCAACCCATTTTTGACAAAAACCCATAGTGATAAGAATATCCTTTAAGTAATCCCAGTCGATTCTATCGTAGGCTTTACTAATATCAAGCTTAAGAGCTATCTCTCCAACTTTGCCTCTAGTTTTGCTCTTCATAAAATGAATCACTTCAATAGCAACCATAACGTTATCCAAAATAGATCTTTCGGGTACAAAAGCTGACTGATTATCTGAGATACATTTACCTAAGATCTTCTTGAGGCGATTAGCAAGAACTTTCGCTATAACTTTATAAAGAACATTGCATAGTGCAATCGGGCGCCAATCCTTCATAGTCGTTTGGATATCTCCTTTCGGAATGAGAGTGATGTTAGTTTTATTAAGACTTTGCGGAAAAACACCTGTTTCGAGCCAATCACATGCTGCTTGAAATATATCAGTGCCACAACTGTCCCAAAAGTGATGGTAAAAGCCAGGATTAAATCTGTCGGGACCCGGGCTCTTATCAGCTTGCATCGAGAAAATAGCGTCTCTAAATTCATTCAAAGAAAATCCAGCAGTAAGCATGTTATTATCTTCTTCTGAAATTAAAGTGCCTATAGCTTGTAGAACACGATCCCGAGAGCTTGTTTTCTTTTGGAATAAATCATTGAAATAAGCACCAGCCACTTGACACATCCCTTCAGTAGACTCAATAACATCTCCATTCTCATTGACAAGAGACTTTATAACATTTACTTTTTTCCTAACAGTAGCTGTGACATGAAAAAAGCGAGTGTTGAGATCGCCGTCTTTGTACCAATGGGCTTTGGCTCTTTGCTTCCAAAAAAGATCATCTTTCACCAGTAGAGAAGTTAACCGTTTCTTAAGGGCTGAAAAATAATTAAGATTCCCTTCCGAAACGTGTTGTCTAGCTTTATCCAACTTCTTGCAAATACCGTCAATTTCCTTTCTAACCTTACACCAATTTTTTTGACTCCATTTTAACATTTCAGTTCCACATACTTCCAGCTTTTTGGTAATTTCTGCATACTCACAGTTAATCCAATTATCACGCACAAACTCCGTAAAACCCGGTTCAGTAAGCCAAGCATTCTCAAACTTGAAATTCCTGGCTGCATTATGATGTACCGTAGGAAAACACCGTAACAGAACTGGGTAGTGGTCTGAGGAGGCAGCTGTCAAGCATTCTAGTCTCGCACCAGGAAATAAATTGCTCCATTCCGTGTTAGAGAGCAAGTTTATTAATTTTTGAGATAAATGGTGTTTAAGTTGATTTTTTTTATAAAAAATAATCAGGTATTAATACCCCGATTTTTATTATTCAATGATTAAGTGTTATTTTGATATTTTGTTGATTTATTGGATGAATTTTCCTTGATGTTATGATGATTATGGTATTAGAGAGTATCTATCCTTGGAATAGAGGGTAGGGTAGTGCCTTTGAATTAAAAGTTGTGGAATTAAATAAATATAATTAGTTCTAATTATTCATTTGATTTAATTTATTAGAAAATTAGATGATTTAATATGATTTGGAATAAGAATTATTATTGAGGTTTAATAATAATCATAATAATAATAATAATAATAATAATAATAATAATAATAATAAGAGAGTAAATGCGCAAATAGTTAGTGGGTCTATGTTGAGTTAGAATGAGGAATAGTGAGAGTGTGTTTATTAAGTCCATTAGTGAAGTTAAAAGTTAGTCAGAAGTTAAATAAAAATAAGAAAGAAAATAGAATGGAAAATAGAGAATTTGGAGAGAACGTGAAAAGAGAAGGTTTTCGTGAAAGATGAGATGAGGCACAAAAAGGCTAGGGCAAAGATTCCATTGAAATAGTAGAGAACCTTCAATCCAAAGTAAGAGTGGGGTTCTAAATCTATAATATTGGGTATGATGATTTGTATGTAGGAATGAGTTTTGAGGTTTTATTGATAACTTAGGTTTTGAAGGAGAATTATACGAAATTGATGAAATTAATTTATGTTAGTGATGATTCTTGTTGATATGTGTTGTAGAATTTATATTGCATGAATTTTGATGTTGTTGTGTATGTTTGTATGATGATGTTTTGCGATGACGAAGAAGTGATGGCCTATATTGGCGTTTGATGAAGGCTTATGCCTTGTGGTTGCATAATTGTTATCGTTGATGTTTAGTTAATTGACATTGTTGCATTTTGTGATGCCGCATTATTGAGTCGCATACATTGTATTTTTACAATGGCTTGGATTGACAAACACGTTGGCCTGGATTGGCAAAAACACGTTGGTCTGGATTGGCAAAAACACGTTGGCCTGGATTGGCAAAAACACGTTGGCCTGGATTGGCAAAACTATGATGGCCTCAATCCCATCGTATGGATAGAGGGAAAATTGGGATGAAGGTGTATGCCTTGTTGATGCCTCTATTTATTGGCAATTTTGTGATGAGGGTGTATGCTCTATTGGTACCACATGCATTCGCATAGTCATTGGTCTAGTTGCATTTTACACGAACGATGATGAGTTGTTTGATGATGAATGATGATGAGTTGTTTGGTGATGAATACTTGTATAATCGATGATGTGATGATGGGTTAGATGTTGTAAAATAATTGTATACTACTTGGTAATAAATGACGTGGATGTGTGGTGAAGTGGTCAATCGTGTATGACTCTATTCTCATATACTTGTTATCATACATTTTCTTATATCGTTTTGATATCCCACCCCTTCTGTTTGAATGTTATCCCTATGTTGGTAACGCGCAGGTAACCTGAAGTTGCTTGAGATTGAGGTTAGCCGATTATCTCATAGTGAGAAGAATGAGTCGGTGTCAGCTCTGATATGTAACACTGTGGTTGATTGCGTCTAGTTTGTTATGTTGGGAGTAAAACCCTTGTAGAACTCCACTTTATTGTATTTATTTGATGATGTTTGTTGAATATTGAATTATGATGATTATAACTTGTTGAAGAGTTAAGAGTAAATATTTTTGATATTTTTCTGCTGCGAGTAAATGAATTGAAGTTTATATATGATGAATATATAATTATGTGTTGCGTATTTTGTTATATGAGCATATGTGATGAATGAAGGTGACATCCTAATTGTCTAATTATTTTAATTCCTTCTATTTATTTTAAAAAATTATCGTTGGGGAATTAGGGTGTCACACAAGTGATGATTTTGAAAAAGCCAAGCACTGTTTATCCCAGGAGGTGACCGAGCTGAAGGAGGCTTTGAAAGTCCATGCTAAAAAGTTTGACGAGGCAAACCGACAACTTATCAAGAAGGTCAAAAAATCGGAGGAAGAGGTGGAGAAGTTGAAGAAGGATAATGACAACTTGAGTAGAGATAACGAGAAACTTAAGGCTTCACTGAAGGAAGCTCGGCTTGAGATCCTATCTGCTGGTGATGAGGATTTTGATAGAGCCAAAGAGCAAGCCCAATTTCTATAGCCTGACCTAAATGTGGTTGAGATAGATTTTTTCAAGGTTATTCGAGATGGTAAGTTGGTCGACCCTGGCTCTGATGCATCAGATGCTAAAGGAGTTTCTAATGGGGAGTTTCCGGCCCAACACACTGGTGATGATCCCGTGAATCGGTCCAGCCAGTGATGTTTCATGTAATTTATTTGTTTATTTTTGAAGCTCCTGGCGGCATATATAATGAATTTGGCCCTCGTGGCTTTGTAATATTTTAAAGCCCATGGCGGCGTGTACAATGATACCGGTACTCGTGGCCTTTGGCTTTATACTTTTCTTTCATTTTTCTAAATTAACTGCCTCGCCCGAATAGTCAATAACCAGAGCCCGGCTCGGGGCAGGGTTTTTGCGCATCGTCCTTGCTAAAACCTAGGTATTAAATGCTTTTCGATATTACCTATGTTTGTGCCTTTTCGTCAAACTTCTATATAAGGGAAGGTTAAGGGATTCTTGCTCCTAATATCTTCCCCTCTTTTAAGCCATGGATAAGACCAAAGGTGAAAAAATCGTCTCGAAGCCACGGGACACGAAAAAGAAAAACGGGGTTGCCGTGGAAACCTCTAAGGAGCCAAAACATTCTACTGAGGATGTTTCTCATTTTGAGAAGAGTCAGGGCGTGAAGACTAGGTCACAGTCTTTGAAGGCCAAAGAGGCAGTCACGAAGCGTGATTCTGATACGTTGTTGATGAGGAGTGGGGCGAAGATTGACGTGAATACCTCCGTTTGGAGGGTCACAAATTTATTGACTAGAAACAATGTCGTTCTTGTGTTCGCATTCTGTATTTGCTCCATTTTAATCATTAATAAAGAGTTTTCATGTCTCGTTATGGTTTCTGTTATGTTGGTTTATGCTTTGTGCCTATAGTGGCATTTTTGTTGTGGCCATTAGAGCCTTTTAGTTTAAAATTATGCGTGTTATGTTTTTTTGCATAACTTTTCCATATGTCGAATGATTTCTTTCGCGTAGCATGTAGGTATGCCCGAATTTATGTATGGTCATGTGACAACATGAGACCGGTTTAGCTAAGAAAATTCATGGTAGTATGATAGGTTACAAAGTGCACGAAGGGATTACCAGCTCGGGCGAGGTGGCACGTTCGTCCAGGTTCGTGATGACCCTGTCGTCTTGATCAAAATAGTCGCGATGACGTTTGTTTTGACAATTGCAACAAGGTTCGTGATAGCCTTGCCGTCATGATCAAAGTTGTTGCGATGACGTTTACTCTGACATTACAAAAGGGTCCGCGATGGCCCAGACGTCTTGATCAAAGCAGTCGCGATGACATTCACTTTGATAATTGCGACAAGGATTGCGACGGCCTAGCCGTCTTAATCGAAGCATTCACGATGACGTTCACTCTGACATTGCGAGAGGGTCCGCGATGGCCCAGACGTCTTGATCAAAGCAGTCGCGATGACGTTCACTTTAACAATTGCGACAAGGTTCGTGATGGCCATGTCGTCTTGATCGAAGCAATCGCAATAACATTCACTCTGACATTGCGAAAGGGTCCGCGATGGCCCAGACGTCTTGATCAAAGTAGTCGCGATGGCGTTCACTTTGACAATTGCGACAAGATCCGCGATGGCCTTGCCGTCTTGATCAAAGCAGCCACGATGACATTCACTCCGACATCGGGAAACGGTCCGCAATGGCCCAGACACCTTGATCAAAGCAGTCGCAATGACATTCACTTTGACAATTGCGACAAGGTCCGCGATGGCCTTGCCGTCTTGATCGAAGCAGTCACGATGAAGTTCACTCCGACATTGCGAAAGGGTTCGTGATGGCCCAGACGTCTTGATCAAAGCAGTCGCGATGACATTCACTTTTACAATTGCGACAAGGTCCGCGATGGCCTTGGCGACTTCTCGCCCACACTGATCCTTAACCTTCCGATCTCTTGCCGACATTTATTGTTCAATCTCTTTTATCGGAAGTCATCGTTCGTTGTTAATCGAGAGGTTGGGGGTGCCTTATTAAAAAACCTAAGTAGGAAAAAGAGCACACTCTCCATCCCCGCTTTATTACAAGCTTTGGCTGGCTCATGGCACTGTATCAACTTATTTTATATCCAGATATTAAAATAAACTAAAAAGAAAAACAAAGTAAAAGTTAGGTTTTCCTTCGTGTCGTCGCTACTCCTTGCCTTCTTGTGACTTCCCGACCCCTTCTAAGGTGTGCTAGATTGGGATTGAACATCCCTCTTGAGGTTTGTTGACTTCTTCTGGGTATGACCTCCTCCTCGTTGTCCTTGAATGTGTTAGACTCCTATTGCCTGCAGATGAATAGAGAGAGTGTCACTTATGTGGGTTGACAACTTACCTCACTGGATCAGGGCTTCTATCTCCTTCTCGAGTTGTACGCAGTGTTCCATGTGATGGCCCCTCATGCGTTGAAACGAGCACCACGACTCTTTCCCACTGGTCGCTACCTTCTTCCGTGTAAAAAGTGAATCAAAAGTGAAGTGATTTATGTTTGGAGAATTTTTTGCAAAAGTGAATTGAACAATAAATTTTAGTGTAAAAATTACGTTTAAAAATCACGTTTGACATTTAAAATCAATTCTAGATATCTCAAAACGTAAAACCAAACATAGACATAATATTTTATAATTTGAGATAGAGATAGTATTGAATGGAAACTCCATTAAGTAATTCCCTTGGAGTGATTGATCTATCACTAGCTTTTTCACATTTGCAAATTCAAATTTGTCATAAAAGAACGAAGCATTAAAGGAATCATATCTACGACCAAAAAGCAAATACTAACTGATTTTGTTTTATTATTTGACCTTCAACTACTCCCACATGTCTATGTACCCTCTATCCTACCAAATAACCTTATTCTAATTTTTTCTAGTTTAAATAGCGTGAATAAACATCATTTAGGAGAAGGAATTGAAAGAAAAAATTCAACAAACTTTCATCTTTGAGATGCTTTTAATTTTATCTTTCAGGCTTATCATATTTTTCATTTTTCATTTTATCCACGGATTATCTTTGAGTTGCTTTGAGATAATGAAGTTTTTCTGTTTTTGCATTTTAAGCTCACTTGGTTTCATTATGTTATTTGGTACCTTATTGTTGAGAAGAAAGGGTATAGGGCAAGAGTAGACCAATAAAGATAACAATAGCGGGAGTAATGACAATGAGGAAGATAACATCAACAAAAATGGATGACTAAACCACATACCTCTTTTATTTTGTTGTTGTCATCTTCTTCATTTTCTTCATTGCGGCTATTGTTAATGATTGATAACTATGGGATGAAGTTTTGTTTAATTAATCTGTTAGTCAAGAACAACAAACAATTGGATTTTAAAATAAGTGTCTTCTCTAGTCATATGAAAATATGAAAAGATAGTTGAATTTTAAAAAAATCAAATATGGGATAAGAGAGTTATTCTCAACTCACTAATATTCATGAAAGTGGTGGAAGTGTTACAAATACACAAAACTTGAGTCGGTTAGTGTCGCCGACATCGTTGACAAGGTTATCAAAGCTGAGTCGGTTAGTGTCGCCGACATCGTTGACAAGGTTAAGTTGATTTCTTGGCAGTGGAACATGATGGACCAAAAACATATTGTACCTTGTTGTTTTTTCTTTTGGAACCAACATCCTCTGGATTTTTTATGAGGTTCGGTATCGAACTTTTTTTGTAAATTAGGCGAGTATCCCTTATACTCTGTGTGAATGAGAATTTCATTGCCTATCAAAAAAAAAAACAAAAATACACAAAACTTGATATTTCACTATTTTACTCATGTCTCGTATTTATAGTGTCAATAACTAAAACACTTTGGAAACACAACAAGAAAAAAAAAAGTTACACGTGACAGATCAAATTATTAAGGAGTTATATTTAACGAGTTAATTTTTTTTAAACTTATATAAATTATTAATAAATTAAAAATGTTCAAATTATTTTATAATTTATAAAAAAAGTTATATTAACTTTTTTATGTATACTATTAATTACAATGACATTTTATCTATACAATAGTAATCTTACTATAAATACAACTAGTAACAAACCCGTGCATACGCACGGGTTCTGTTCGGTTACGCGAATTTGGATACATCATTGATTTTTTTTTTAAAATGTTAAAAAAATTAGATTAATAATTGATTATTTCATATACAAAAATATTTAGATCAATAATATATTTTTTCCCGTATACCATTTTTGGATTAAAAATATTTAATCATAAATATCATTTCTCGTATATAAATGTGGTGGCAAAAAATCAAATAAGGGTATTTTGGACTTTTCCACAACCATTAATTTTCTTATATTATAGATTGATAGATTTTAAAAAAAACAATGTTAAAAAAAATTAGATTAATAATTGATTATTTCATATATAAAAATATTTAGATCAATAATCTATTTTTTCCCGTATACCATTTATGGATTAAAAATATTTTAATCATAAATACCATTTCTCGTATATAAATGTGGTGGCCAAAAAAACAAATAAGGGTATTTTAGATTTTTCCACAACCTTTAATTTTCTTATATTATAGATTGATAGTTTTTTTTTGGAAGAAAGAAGTGAGAAAGTGATGAAAGAGAAAAAAAATAGAGAATAGAGAGAGATTTGATAAGTTTGATAAAATATAAGAGTTGTATAATTTTAATAATAAAATTAAGAACTTTATGGTACAAATACCAAAAAACCACAATTTTAATATGGTGGCAAAAAATCAAATAAGGGTATTTTAGATTTTTCCACAACCATTAATTTTCTTATATTATAGATTGATAGATTTTTTTTGAAAGAAAGCAGTCAGAAAGTGATGAAAGAGAAAAAAAATAGAGAATAGAGAAAGATTTGATAAGTTTGATAAAATATAAGAGTTATATTATTTTAATAATAAAATTAAGAACTTTATGGTACAAAGACCAAAAAACCACCATTTTAATGTGGTGGCAAAAAATCAAATAAGGGTATTTTAGACTTTTCCACAATCATTAATTTTCTTATATTATAGATTAGAGATTGATAGTTTTTTTTTTTAAGAAAGAAGTGAGAAATTGATGAAAGAGAAAAAAAATAGAGAATAGAGAGAGATTTGATATGTTTGATAAAATATAAGAGTTGTATTATTTTAATAATAAAAATAAGAACATTATGGTACAAAGACCAAAAAACCACAATTTTAATGTGGTGGCAAAAAATCAAATATGGGTATTTTGGACTTTTCCACAACCATTAATTTTCTTATATTATAGATTGATAGATTTTTTTTGGAAGAAAGAAATGAGAAAGTGATGAAAGAGAAAAAATAGAGAATAGAGAGAGATTTGATAAGTTTGATAAAATATAAGAGTTGTATTAATTTAAAATAAAATTAAGAACTTTATGGTACAAAGGCCAAAAAACCACAATTTTAATGTGGTGGCAAAAAATCAAATAAGGGTATTTTAGACTTTTCCACAACCATTAATTTTCTTATATTATAGATTAGAGATTGATAGTTTTTTTTTTGGAAGAGAGAAGTGAGAAAGTGATGAAAGAGAAAAAATAGAGAATAGAGAGAGATTTGATAAGTTTGATAAAATATAAGTGTTGTATTATTTTAATAATAAAATTAAGAACTTTATGGTACAAAGACCAAAAAACCACAATTTTAATGTGGTGGCAAAAAATCAAATAAGGGCATTTTAGACTTTTCCACAACCATTAATTTTCTTATATTATAGATTAGAGATTGATATTTTTTTTGGAAGAAAGAAGTGAGTAAGTGATGAAAGAGAAAAAAATAGAGAATAGAGAGAGATTTGATAAGTTTGATAAAATATAAGAGTTGTATTATTTTAATAATAAAATTAAGAACTTTATGGTACAAAGACCAAAAAACCACAATTTTAATGTGGTGGCAAAAAATCAAATAAGGGTATTTTTGACTTTTCCACAACCATTAATTTTCTTATATTATAGATTGATAGACTTTTTTTTTTGGAAAAAATAAGTGAGAAAGTGATGAAAGAGAAAAAAATAGATAATAGAGAGAGATTTGATAAGTTTGATAAAATATAAGAGTTGTATTATTTTAATAATAAAAATAAGAACATTATGGTACAAAGACCAAAAAACCACAATTTTAATGTGGTGGCAAAAAATCAAATAAGTGTATTTTGGACTTCTCCACAACCATTAATTTTCTTATATTATAGATTGATAGATTTTTTTTTGGAAGAAAGAAATGAGAAAGTGATGAAAGAGAAAAAAATAGAGAATAGAGAGAGATTTGATAAGTTTGATAAAATATAAGAGTTGTATTAATTTAAAATAAAATTAAGAACATTATGGTACAAAGACCAAAAAACCACAATTTTAATGTGGTGGCAAAAAATCAAATAAGGGTATTTTTGACTTTTCCACAACCATTAATTTTCTTATATTATAGATTTATTTTTTTTTTTTGGAAAAAATAAGTGAGAAAGTGATGAAAGAGAAAAAAATAGATAATAGAGAGAGATTTGATAAGTTTGATAAAATATAAGAGTTGTATTATTTTAATAATAAAAATAAGAACATTATGGTACAAAGACCAAAAAACCACAATTTTAATGTGGTGGCAAAAAATCAAATAAGGGTATTTTGGACTTTTCCACAACCATTAATTTTCTTATATTATAGATTGATAGATTTTTTTTTGGAAGAAAGAAATGAGAAAGTGATGAAAGAGAAAAAAATAGAGAATAGAGAGAGATTTGATAAGTTTGATAAAATATAAGAGTTGTATTAATTTAAAATAAAATTAAGAACATTATGGTACAAAGACCAAAAAACCACAATTTTAATGTGGTGGCAAAAAATCAAATAAGGGTATTTTGGACTTTTCCACAACCATTAATTTTCTTATATTATAGATTTCTAAATTATAAGTATTTTTAAAATATTTTTTTTATTTAAAAAATATTTAACCCGTGTCTCGCATGGGTCTAAGTACTAGTAAAATATTTAAAGCGTAATTGTGTCCATTGGTTCGATTCATCAACTTGATAGTTTCTAAAAATGAAAACTGAGAACTGAATCAAACCACATCGGTTTTCATTGTTTTGATTCAATTTTAGAACCAAACCACAAACAATCGATTTTATTTCAATTTTATTTGTCGGTTTAATTGGTTTTTTCTATCCACTTACATCCCAAAACATCATTGCTTCTGCATCTATGGGTTGCTATATCTTATTTTCCTTAAACCATTGATGCAACCAATCCTTTACTGATTCTACCAAATCTTCGAATTCACCTTCCCCTCTTTCTTCAAGTAAACAAAGATTGACTCCCAACTGTTAATTTAAAGTGTGTAAGTTCTCATGATCAAAATAGAGTTTTAGAACTATTTTGTCCCACAAACCCGAAAGCCTAACATTTAACAACCTCTTTTTTTATCTAATTATTTTAAATAAGAATTTAAATATTAATTTTTTTTGTTTTATATTAGTTTTTCATCGATGCCAAATAAAGCTTAAAATTTTCCCTTTTGTAACAAATAAAAGATAAAAAATTTCCTTAGAATAAGACATTTGATTAGTACTAGCTAGCTTGATTTGTGATAGGCTTTTCATTTTTTATTTTCTAAGGATTCTGTTTGATAAAAATGGCTGATGACTGATAGTTTATAATTTATAGCTGATGATTGAGACTGATAACTAATAGGTTAATTAAAGTGTTTGGTAAAATTAACGATTCAAGTAATTTATAAATGTAAAATGACATAAAAGATATTTAATACATAATTATTTAATTTGAAATTAAAATAAATTTTAAAAGATAAAAATAAGTTTGTGCTAAAATAATAAGGATAAAAAAGGAAGAAAAAATATAAGCTATAAGCTAAAATCTAAAACGCTATTTGAAATAACGCCTGAAAAATAAGTTATAAATTAAAAAAATAAGCTAGTGATAAAAATACTGTTACCAAACAGATCTAAATTGTCATATGAGCTTATAAACTATAAGCTATAAGACATAAGCTCAAAATTATATCTTACCAAACGTAGCCTAAGTCTTTGAGAGTTTAGAAAGTAGGTAAGAGAAGATTTTCAGTTTTTTTTTAATATTAAAAAATAATTGACATTTATTGAAGAATAATTTTATATATAATATTCTCTCTAGTCTTATTATGAAAAAATTTACTTTTTAGATACATTGTCAACCAATATAATGTGCACATACATTACTTATTCAATATATTTAAAAAGTGGAATTTTTCTTATAAATAGGACAAGAGGTAGTAATAAATAATATCATTATTATGTTTTTAATTTTTAAAATATTAAAAATATATTTGAAAAAATTATATAAACTATCTAAAACCCTCGTTTAATATAAAATTTGAATTTATCTAAATTAGAGAAATTTTGTGTTATGAATGAATAAAAACAAATAATTTAAATTCCTCCTCACTAAAATTTTTCTATTTTTCACTCAATTATTTCTTCTTCTTTTTTAAAATAAATTTTCCCCTCTCTTTCTCTTTCAAACAAAATCTAAGAGAATAAATACATGCATGAGTGTGTGTTTGACAACCACCATTGCAAAAATTAGGCTCCCATTGGTGGGAATGAATTCTTTCAAGTGTGACTCTAAAATGTGATTTACACTTGAGAGAATAAAGTGTAATCTCTTCCAATTAAAAATTATTTTCTCTAAAATTTTGAAGTGTTTCTCTTTCACCATGTAAGTACTACTATACTACTAGTGGGAAAACAAAATTAAGTAATACTAGTAGAGAAACAAAATTCAGAACCACCATTTCCTAAGCATGTAACTAGTTACTCATTGAAAATTGAACTTATAATTATATGATTCAACCATGCACCATTGACCAAATTGAATAATACTTGAATGATGAATCCCATATGAATTGTACATCCATCTAAAGATCCAAGATGACTCATTAGAATCTAAATGCATATCCAAACTCTGAATATTCTTTTCAGTGGTTGAGATATAGTTCATCTAATTACTGCTTTTCCAATTGATTCTCTGACAATGTGATTTCTCATTTTCACCTACTCTCACCATACCATTTTTTAAGTTCATATTTATTGTTCAATCTATTTTTACATAAATGTAATTAAAAAATAATAATTTTATGAGTTCGAACATGTGCCTCTCTGCATCAGATCAGATATCATAGCAAAGTTATCGTCTGAGTTGACTTAACGAAAATGCAAAGATATGTACACACTGACATTAATTAGTACAGTAATTCTGAGTTAAGTCATAGAGTGACTGAGCCACTGAATGAATCTGTCTGTGTAGTAAGGTCCATAGTGTCCTTTTTCTCATTTCAGGTTTTACCAGTTTATCTTTTTGGTCACATTACTTGACCACAACATAAAACCTTCTCTGTCTCTCTTTTTTTCTTCTGCATACTCTCTTATATATTCTCTGTCTATACACTCTTAAACCCTTCAAAGTTTTGCAGCACAAAAGAGGAGAATGAGAATCACTAAACTAGCCAAACAAGTTTTGCTACTTTTGGCCTTAACCTTTTCTATTCAAGTAATACAAGGTCATTGTCAAGTTTTCTTCTGATACAACAATTCTAGTTTCAATTGTATTTCATAGCAAGTTTTTTATTCATCATTGTATTGTTGCAACTTGCAGGTTTTAGAACAGAAGATTTGGTGTCTAAGAAATCCATTCAAATCTTTACAGAACAAAGATTAAAGGTAAACCAAACGCAAGTGTTATCAAATTATAATCGCTTGGAATATTTTTTTTCTTCTTCTCTCAGGATGCTTAGATTTATGTATTGAATATGTGGAATCATATATAGGATAGCAATGTGGCAATGAGAATGAGGAATTCTAGGAGATTGATGATTGGATCCATAACACCAACCTGCACTTACAATGAATGTAGAGGATGTAAGTACAAGTGTATGGCTGAGCAGGTGCCTGTAGTGGGAAATGATCCAGTCAATAGTCCATACCACTACAGATGTGTTTGTCATAGAGGATAGACTATGTAGCATCAACACTTCAGATTGTAACTTTGTCTGTGTATCCGACCTTTGTCTTCGGTCGACATTGTTATGAACATTATACTTGGTGGTTACATACAATCACTTTTTTCTCAAATAATTACCAGTATCTTATGAGTTTGCCTGTGTCGTATCCGATGTCTGCATCTCTGTGTTATTACTTCATAGAAGATTAATTCATAGAAGATAGCAATAGATAGGCTATAGGACAGTGTAATCTTTGGTTAAAGCAGGTGTTGGTTTTTAGTAATCAAAATATTGTCTTTGCTTACTATAATTCTGCTTTCCAATTCTAGAATCAGTTTTAAATGCATATACTTAAAACAGCTAAAGCTTTGCATTGTTATATTGTCATTCAATTAAAGATGAGAAAACAAATGATTTAGTAAATTTTTCCATTGTTATGATTTTACTCATTTGAAACTATTGAGTAAATGACAATGTAACAAGCACAAACATTGTGAGTGATTAAAAACATTGATTTTGAAGGAGGGGAAGGAGCTATAACTACAAAGTCCATTTCAATTTCAATTTCACAAGATAGAAAATGTGAGGTTAGTTACTAGTGGGCCCATGAAAGTGGTCCCATTTCTAGACATGAACAACAAAAGATCACATGAGTAACTTTTTGAATTTCACATTTTCACTAAGTGGCAAAAACAAGAACTAAACTAAACATATCAAGCATACAAGGAGGGAGGTCCCATTTGAAACATTAGGTAACTTAATAGTACGTGGTTTAATCCACGAAGCACAAACATTAACAGGGACACCAAACACGATTCTGACTCAAACATGTCGGCATGAGTAAAAGTTTATAAAAATATGATGTATTTGATTGTAATCTAATGTGTCGAGAACATGTCAGACACTGACATGTGTTAGATACCAGACACGTTTTCTATTAGAAGAATTTATATTAATGTGACTTTAACAATTTAGTGCAACTACCTTGGACTAGAGACATTAATCTTATTTGTTTCCTTCTTAGTGCAACTACCTTCAATCTATAAACTCACTTAAATTTAAAATTAAATCTCCTATTCTTTCTTAGGCTATACTTCTGATATATAGACAAAATCTTTGTGAAGTGTGATTCATCATCAAAATTATTGTCAAACTACTATCATGAGAAAGAATCATTCTTTAGGTCATCTCTTCTTAATATTATAATGTTGTGTTGTTCGACATGGAAATATGAACTCTCATTTGAAATTTAAGGCAGAAATCAATTTGAACTAGAAAGAACTTCACAAGATTTGTATTAATTTAATTTCAATCATAATTTTCGTTATATACAATTATACATTGCTTATACATGTAGTAAATTGATATGCGTCACAATCAGTATCATGTTTTCCTCCTGCCATAATGATTGGAATAGAAATAGCTTCAGAGCACAACTTGAATCTTAGCCAAAACTTAATTAGTTGTTGGCCTTGCCATGGCTTCTTGGAAAAGGGATAACATCCCTAACATTGCTAAGGCCTGTTATATAGAGGATCATAAGGTCAAAGTTTAGAGTGAACCCGGCGTGCTTGACCGTTCCATTTCGACAAAGATCCAAGTACCATTCATACTTCTCTCTTGGCAAACGCAATTCTGTAATTCTGCCATACAGTAAAGAAACAGCATAAGGGTTATTTCATATTTTACCAAGAAAATAAGCATCCTTATATAACTAAAGGCATATTAAACAAGTAGTACCTGGAGCTTATCACGGTAAGACGATCCTCATTTTGGCTGCCAGAGATTATAGTTCCAACCTGCAAAGATTTTTCAAAACTTTAACACTGAACAAAACTGCACCACACTGTCACTGTCCACACGCAACACCTCAATAGCAGCCACTTTAGATCATACCTTTGGGACAACGAGATCAAATGCAGAAACAGTTTTATCATCATTAACTCTAACATAGAATGGCTTAGCTTCTTTTGGATAACTGTGAATTATAACTGGCCCCTTGTAGACGACATCAGCCAGATAGCTGCCATGAAACAAACATAATCGTAACTCGGTAAGTAACTAGAACTGGCTAAGGCATTACACCTCCTGTTATAAATTAAAAATATTCAGAATATGACTATAATATCATATACCTTAGGTGATCTGAAGTGAGTATAGCACCCGAATTGAACTTTGCTTCAGATTTCTTATCTTCGGCCTTGGAGGACAACCAGTAACACATAAACAAACATATTTGTTATCTTTGAAATGAAAAGGAAAATGGGTGGCGAAATTCAAAACGATACGTTCAGGAGCATTTGGTGAAATACATACCTTTCTAAGAACATCTAAAGCTTCATTATAGGAAATTATTTGAGGAGAATCTGATATAATTTTCCGAAGACGATCAATGCAAGTGTTGTCAATTCTTTTGCCAACAAACTTCACATCATCAGAGTGATTTTCCAAAACCCACTTACATAGATACTTAAACAAGTCATAAGCACAGTTGATAGAGTCCTGTAAGTATCACAATGTACATACAACATGCTATTAACTGATAGAAAATCTTCCAATTAGAACACATGAAATAATTTATAAATTTCCAAAATTTCTCATATACAGTAATTTTGCTGAGGGAAAAAGTGATACCTGTAATTCAGCAAAAGCCATTTCAGCCTCAACCATCCACATTTCTGCAGCATGTTTTGCAGAATCTGTTTTATCTGCTTGAAATCTAGGTCCAAACGAATACACATTACCAAGGGCAGATGCAAAACTCTCCAGATGTAAGCGACCGGAGACAGTCAAATAAGTTTGGGTATTGAAAAAATCTTCAGAAGAGTCTACTCTGTCTTGCTTCAATAAAGTTCCCAATTTTTTCTTTTCTCTTGCTTCCAATTGTGATTCCAGTTCAATAGTTTTCTGCAGATCCTGAATTGCTGCCGCCAGAGCTTCCTTATTGCTTTCACTTCTTTTTAAAGTTTCAACTAGTTTGCTTTTCTCTTTGGCAGCTTCCTTCACAGTTTCAAGGGTAATACCTTCACTCTCGTAAATAGTACTCAACCTCTCCTTGTCTGCTTTCTGATTCCCAGTAGTCGTAACCTGGAACATGTTGCTAAATCCTTTGGAGTCTGTAGTAGTTATAGTTGGTACTTGCACATCAAAAAATGCATGATCCTTGAAAAATGAGTGGGTTGCAAACGACAGAGCACTGCGAACTCGCATGACAGTTGCCACCTAATATATGAGCCAAGCGTCACTCAATTAAAGAACTGGAATGCATCAAATATGTAATCATCCATCTCATACAATTTATATACATGAAGAACAAGGATCTATGTCATTGCAATTAGAAAGCATCAAATATTGTTCCCAAAATTTAGTCCAAATCTTACCGATTGTCAAAATCATTCCTAGGCATTAAACTTACATGTTTACATTAGAATACATACTAAAATCCTCTAGAATGTAACAAGTTTCTATAAATAAGAATATGGGGTAAGGTTCACCACCAAGAAGAACCAAATAATGAAAAAGTAGTGCGTCCGAATAGTAAAATGTAGCACTTAGTTATAAATGTTAGTAGTCAGCAAATCTAATATTGTAAACCTGGAGAACAATCAAGTTCTGGCTAAAGCGAAATATAATAAGACATATATAGAATGAGAAGATATCAAATTGATATATAATTTCACCGTAGTTGTTCGAGGCCGAAAATGAGCGTAATCTCTTAACATCTCCAGTGGAACTCGCTTCTTTGATAACGGATACTTCCCAACGTCTACTGTCCCAATGTGAAGAACTTTGTCAGCCTTCAACTGAATAGCATGCTTCCCTTCTGCGGACGGCCGCTCTAATCGACCTTCCACTAATATACAGGTTCCAGTAGCCAAAAGCCGGCTCGGTGTAGCTATCGAGGATTCAACCACAACCTACATGTTTCAAATAACAATGAGAATCATGAAATCAAATCAAATTTTGAAAACCTTCATCTTCTACAATTCAAGCACATAAACATGCATACAAATCAAAATTTCTCAAGCTAAAACATCCGATTATATATTTCAGTTCCTGAATCCTAACATTTCAATAAGTTATTTTCAGCTTATTTCTATAAGTTCTTTATAAATCACTTATATATTTCACATAAACAGAGCTTAAAGAGATTGAAAAAACGCAAGAACCTGAAGTGTGGCAACGCATGAACCATCTGTGAGAAGAAGAAAAGCGGTTGAAGATTTGGGAGGAAGAGTTTTAGGATTTGGAGAGTCACGTAATTTCTTGCGAGACACGTAACTGCTTCCTCCCAAAACTTCCATAATATTCCGAATCAAAGGAATTCGAGACTGAAAAATCTCGACACACGAAACGTCTTTGCACGGCGCTTCATTTTCCGGCGCCGGCGACGACGGCGGAGGAGGAGGTGAAGATTTCTCAACTTCCTTCGATGACTTCACCCATCCGCCAACGACCACAGTCTGTCCTATAAACTCCGCACCGCCGTCGGTTCGGTTAAGAAAAAGCGACTTTAATTGAACCCGGTTCGAGTATTTGAAGTTACTCAAGGGTTGAGAATTGGACCCAAGTGAACCGGGTTCTTGGGTTTGGATTTGTTGGTTTTGTTTTGCCATGTTAGTGAACCGGTTATTATAAGCAAAAGTGAGAGAAAGAAAAAGCACGTTTGTGTTTGAGTTGTTGGAAGGGGATTGATGAGAAACATGGTTGAAAATGTGTGATATATACAGTGGAATAAGAGAATGATGCTTTGCTTTTGCTTGGAATGAGAAAATGAAGATTGGGGGAGAAGGAAAAGGATTGTTTGGGAGTTTTGGATTAAATGGAATGGAAATATAATAAATTATTATAAGAGGTATTGTATTGTGTTGGGTTTGGTTTGGTATTCTTTGGTTTTAGGTAATAGCTTGCTTTTATTGTATTTGTAGTATTTGCCTATCTTTCTTGTTCAAAATGCACCAAAATGAGGTCATACCAAGAAACTCAACTTTGGATAATCTATTAAGGAATCCATCAATAAATCTAATAAGATAAAATCAAATTAAATTATTTTCATATAATTTATAAGTTATTTTTATAAACTATTGTAAAAAATTGTAAATTATAATAGGAGGATAAATTAGCTTAAATATAACTAAATTTAAACATAATAAATTTATATAATGGACATTGTATTAATAAATAAAATAACTACAAATGTTATGATTTCCTTCGAACCAGTGAATGTATATCAATTATTTCAAATTTTTAAGTTGGTTGAATTGTTTTGTTGATAATTTTTTGTTAACACATATACCAATTGATACATAAAAGATATCGAGGTTGTAGTTATCAATTTATTGTTCAACTTTTCTATCATGAAATGTCAATCAATCTCAATATATTTTGTTCTGTCATATTGAACCGAATTATGTAAATATTAATGGTTGATTTACTATCACAATAACTTCGTATGGTCTTCACATTATATCTTTAAATCTTGTAGCACTTGTTTTATTCATAATAGTTCACACATTTCAAATGTCCTAGCTCTGAATTTTGACTCAGTGTTTGATTGAGCAACAATACTTTTCTTTTTACTCCTCTAAGTAACAATGTTTCTAGACAAAAAGGTATAATAATTTAAATTACATCTTCTATAAATTAATAAACATGTATAAACAACATTTGTGTACGCCTCCATGGTTAGACTTCCACTTCTTTCAAACAAGAGTCATTTTCCTAGAGTAACTTTGACATATTGTAGAACATAGCCAACAATGTCTCACATTCGAATTATGCATGAATTAGCTCACCACGCTGATTGCATAAGTCAAATCTAGCCTAGTGTATGTCAAGTTAATTAACTTTCATACTAACCTCTAGTATTGATCCTTGTCAACTTTAAAATTTTCCTCCTCATAACTCATCTTATTATTTTGTTCAGTAGGAACACTAGTAGGTTTAAATTCAAGTTTTCTTGTTTCTTGAAAAATATCAATCATAAACTTTCTCTAAGAGGTAAAAATGTCTTTATTTAATGGGCTACCTTAATTCTCAACAAGTACTTGAGTTCTCCAAGGTCCTTCATTTCAAACTCTATTGATAAATTCTTTTTAAGTAGTTGTAACTTAGTTACTCATCTCATGTAATAATAATATCATCAACATATACAAGAAGTACAATCGCCTTTGCTTACCCGCTAAACAATGTGACCACTTTCTCAACTTTGCATCGGAAACACCATACAACATATTTTTCTTAGTCAAAATACTCAAACCTTTTTCACTCATATGATCCAAACTCTTGTGCCATAATTCGGATGAGCTATCATTGTCACAAGTGTTGATGTAGCACTTCGAAACTCCAAGTTGGACGACATACAATTTCAAATTTCTTTTTCCTTTAGCAACTACCATTGAGCCTTTCTTTAACCTCCATTCATTGCCTGAAAAATAATTATCATATCCTTCATTATCATACTTTCCAACGGATAAAAGATTGAATCGAAGTTCCAGAATGTGTTTCACACCTTTGAGAACTAGAATAGTCCCATTTCTAGTTTCGACACAAATATCCCCATTCTGATGACATTACCTTCCCCATTATTTCCCATACAAAACAACCCCAAAGTTACCGATCTCGTAAGTTGAAAAAAGATCACGTCTTGAGGTTACATTAGTAGAAGCACCACTATCAACCACCAAATCCATCTCATCACATGATAGATTGACATTCTCTACACAACTATCACAAACAGTAAAGAAATCATCAAAAATAGCAACATCTTCATTATTGCTACCTTCCTTTTTGTCATTGTTGTAGTTCTTCTTCTTGTTTTCCCTTTTCAATTTACGACAATACCTCTTTATGTGTCCCTTTTCCACACAATGTTAACACTCAATATGAGAGAATCTATTAGATCCTGCTTGTGATTTACCACGTGAAGTATCGCGATTACTTGACATACATTATAATTGGAATCATTCAAACTTACCATCCTAGATGTGTTTGTCTCAATCGTTACTCAAATCAAACCACGACTCGAGATACCACTTATTAGGAGAAAATCACAAATGCAACAGAAAAATCCAATAAGACAAACTCTCCCAATTATCACATGTAACTTTGAGACAATCAACAAAAAACACATCAAACAACACAACCCAATTATATCGTGGAAAAACCTCCATTGACTAGGAGTAAAACACATAAAGAAAATCACAAACCATGACTCGAGATACCACTTATTGGGAGAAAATCACAAACGCAACAGAAAAATCCAATAAGACAAACTCTGCCAATTATCACATGTAACTTAGAGACAATCAGCAAAAAACACATCAAACAACACAACCCAATTCATTAGAGAAAATCGGTAAGTGAAAATCTTTCACATAAAGAAAATCTTCATTTTTCCTTTCCATAAATTTTAATTGGAATCATTCAAAATTACCATCCTAGATGTGTTTGTCTCAATCGTTACTCAAATCAAACCACGACTCGAGATACCACTTATTGGGAGAAAATCACAAACGCAACAGAAAAATCCAATAAGACAAGCTCTCTTAATTATTACATGTAACTTAGAGACAATCAACAAAAAACACATCAAACAACACAACCCAATTTTATCGTGGAAAAACCTCCATTGACTAGGAGTAAAAAACCACAGGACCAACAGGCCACTTAAAATATCCACTATAATTAACAATGAGTACAGACAAAATTCTCTCTAACACTAGTTAGAGGTATACATCAATATCATCAAGATTTGCAATCAATCTTGAAATACAACAAGAATCAAAAGAGACAAAACCCAAAAAACACCAAGAAATTCTGACCTCAAAGATGGACTCAACAGACTGACTTAGAAAGCTCTGAATCCGATCATCACCGTTAAGAATGTGCTCTTATAAGTCACAAATGTTGCGTTAAAATTTTAGAACGATCCGACCGTTGGATTTTGCACAAGCTTCAATTTTCTGGGACTGATTTGTGTAGAATTGGGGTTGCAGAATTTCACTTTTCTCTCACATAGTGAATAAATAACGTAATTCTCTTTGCTGTGTGATAACAAAGGCTTACACACATATGGATCACTAAATCACTTCTAATTGGACCTCTCCAAATAGGAGGGAAAACCCAACACGATTAACAACTCTTTTACATTAATTTTACTACCCACTGTTGTTATTACTATATGAGAGTTTCTTAATCCACCCCTTGATACTCTTAGGCACCTAGCGTATTTCCATTTATACTTCCTGTTTTCGGAGATACATATCCGGAAGCACCTTTTTTGACCAAATTTTGGTTTTTTCCGGAGCTACATCTACGACATATGTCTTTCCTGAGTAAAAAAAAGTACGTCCGAAAATACATCTCCGAAATAGAAGCATATTTTTAAAAGCGAATATGGTGCCTAAGAACCCCAGAGGATAGGGTAAGAAACTCTCTTATGTACCCTTAACGAGAGAGTGAAGAATCATGAAAGAAATTAAAATGAAATTTATTTTTATTAGTTTAGTTTATATCTTCTCTAGTGTAGAATTTTAAAAAATTTCTATTAATTTTGATAATGCTCTCTTTTACATCCTATCACATCATGTTTCATTATGTTTCTTTTCCTAATGACTTGCTTTAGATTTTGGTTAAAGTGATTGTAATTTGTATGTTTCTAATGTGACAGAAATCCAATTTTCTTTCTACCTGAAATCTAAGAAACAACTTCAAGGATTTAAAGGGCTTATTAGTGATCCGAAATGGATGTGAAGACTATCACCAGAGTGGTCGAGGGGAAGCAATATCTCTCATTTTCTTTACTCAGTGATCCAATTAATATTCCTTGTCTGAGAAATTTCTTTCCCTCTAGTTTGGACAGAACAATATAATGAAATTTCTATCCCTTGTATGAGAAATTTGTATAGAAGCCTATAAGCAATATATTCCTAAAACATTGAAATGATCATAGGCTTTGCTCCATTCAATCCTTAACGATAGAAAGCGAATCACACAGAAAGCATTAAAAATATACAACAACTTCTTATTACCATTACAGCGGCAAGCAACAGAGTTTGCATTAACCATACTATTACATAAAATACTTTCAGACACAACACCAATAAACACAATAAGAGCACCAATCCTTTTTAGAACAACTAGATCAATTGTAGCTGCTAGTCTGCTACATTTCCACAGTGGCTAAGTTGGCATGATGATAACATCCATGATTTCAACAATAGCATGTTCCTTCAAGCGTCGTTCATCCTTCAACAATTGCATCAGTACAATGTTTATCAAGAGAAAGTGTACTGACACATTATTACCTAAAAATTGGGGTGAGCAATATTAAAATTCGGAGGCATGCATATGAAATGAAACTAGCTAAAAAAGTTATTGGCTGAGAAAACAAGTGCAATAACAAATTAAGACTCAAGACACAATCCTATCTAACTAAGCCATTTACAAATAATGGAAGCTATTTACTTGTGAAGTTCTAGAAAATCAAACAAACTACATCAAATAAATTTAACAAGTGGTTTTAAGAGGATATGGGTACCTTTAGTAAGAATATCACTCTAAGATTATGGTTGGGATGTGAGCAATATTGGCCCATGTTGCACTTGTTTCTGTCTGGCATTCTTCAATTAAACTGGGGCAATGAATGATCTCTAGGGTTTGTAAGTTGGCAAGGCGACGCATTCCATTGGGCAATGAAGCTAAACATGGACAGAACAGAATGGAGACATATTGAAGTGAAGAGAGGTTGCAAATCCAAACTGGAAATGCCTCTAGAGTAGAATCAAAAATTGTAATCTTTTGCAGGGAAGGAAGATAGTTGAGTCTGTCCTTAAACCAAAATTCAATTTCTTGAAATGCTTGATTTTGAAGATTGTAAAATTTAAGATGCTTGAGAGAAGTTAGATTTTGCATCCAAGTATCTGGGAGTGTTTTAACATCCAGCTCTTGTCCGCAAAGTTCCAGGTGTTCGAGCATGGAGAGTGGAGGGAATACAATCGAAGAATTTGATTTTACCATGTTTAGTGTTGCTTCCAATGTGTCCATATTACAACCCAAGAAAACAAATTTCTTGTCGAGGTATGGAAAAGTAGGCATGTGAGTCAACATTGGACAATCAATGATAGCTAAGGAAGAAAGACAGGGCAAAAAGGAGAGATGACATGATTGTGAAGAGTTATCATCATAAATGATACCATCCCTTATCCTCCTCCATCCCTTCAGATTTTTACAACTAATAATTTCGAGGTTTTCCAAAGAAGGGAAGAATTCTTCAGACAAACGAGGTTCTTCAAAATATATGTACTCCAATTCATCAAGGCCGCCTATAATTAGGGACTTTAGAAACGGAAGACGTTCCATGGGTGAAAGAAAGTGCACACCTTTGCAGTTATAAAGAAACACATAAACAATGTTTGTGAGTGAAGAAAGCCACTTGGAAAAAGTTAAACACTTATACCGCTCCCATAGGCTTAATTTTCCAAATCCACACGTTCTCTTCTTCTCTTGAAACGCATTTAAATTATCAATATAAAGATATCTCAAATTGATTACACTTAAGAAATCTTTTATAGAAAATTCAAATACTCGACTCCCACTAAATATAAATGTTTGAAGACAAACAATGCTATTTATAGATTTGAAAATGCCTTCTACTCCTTCACAGTGTTGTAACTTAATAAATCTTAAATGCTTCAAATTTCCAATAAAATCACACAACTTAATTATAGAACAATTCAACAACTTCAAAAAGCGTAGGTATTTGAATTTGGAAATAAGAACCAATTCTTTCTCATTCCCATTCCTTAAAAAGCTGTTGTAGAAAATTAAAGTCCGCACCCTACTTGCATCCACGGACTCTAACAAACCAATAGAATCACTTTCCAACATTACATGCATGGGACATCCTACAAGTCTTTTTGTCTCACTATCCAAGTAACAACAATCATTACCTGTTACTTGCATTGCAATATCATGTATTAAGTCATGCATTTTAAAGCAATATAATTTATCACCAACAAACTGAGCATCTTGGAAAAATGACTTCATCAAGAAAATATTGATGAATTGGTCACCAATATCTTCCATGGCCTGCTTTTCATTTGAAAATTCAAGATAACCTTGTGCAATCCATAGTTGTATCAATTCATCCTTCTCAATTTGCCAATCCTTGGGATATAAAGAGCAACAAGAAAAACATTGTCTTAGTTGAGGCGACAAGTTTTGGTAACTTATTTTCAACACTGGCATGATGCTTTCTTCATCTTCACATAATTTCCAAAAGTCACCTTGTAAAACCGTAATCCATTCCTTTTTTTCACTTTTACCCTGTAATAGACCTCCCAACGTTCTGATTGCTAGAGGAACACCCCTGCACTTTTTTGCTATCTTCATTCCAATCGGCTCAAGATTTTGATTCACTCCTTTATTCTCATCCCCAAATGTGATAATTTTCTTCAACAAACTCCAAGAGTCTATTGGATTCAAACCATTCAGAGTATAAGGGACACTTACACCCATTGTCTGTGCTACAATTTTGCTACGAGTTGTCACAACAACCTTACTGTCTTGAGCACCACACATCAAGTAAGTCCTCAACTGAGCCCATTTTTCAAAACTCTCGTTCCAAATGTCATCTAGGACTAACAAGTATTTCTCACCCGTTAAATTGTCACGAAGCATATTTTGCAACTCTTCCAGTGATAACTTATCATAGTCTTTGCTATAGGTTAATGACTCCAATATTTTCTTAAGAATAGTTTTGACATCAAAGTTATCAGAGACACATACCCACATACGTTTTTCAAAAACATCTTTTACTTCAGCATCATTGTATACCAACTGAGCAAGAGCTGTCTTCCCCAAACCACCAATCCCAACAATAGCAACCACAGAGACATTTTGATTTCCATGTGGTTGCCTCAACAAGCTTATAATCTTGTTTTTATCATCTTCTCTTCCAATGATATCTGATTCTATCACATATGAACTAGTATCCCTCTTTACATTGTTACTATGTTCAACCACCACAACCTTTCGATTTAGATTCAACTCAATCATATCTTTCTTAACATCATTAAATTTCTTTTGTATTTTTTCAATCTTATGAGCCATTCTACTGCGAAAACAAATCTTATTTGGAAAGAAGGAATGAAGTACCTGTGTCAGTTTGTTCTTATGAGATTCATCAATTTTGTGTCTCATATCTTGAATAAAAAATTCATCAAGCAAATCATCTGCAGGATGGAGCACATCATCTTTGAGTCTTCTTATCCAGATCTGTATGGCACGATTTTGTTGTTGCTTATCCTCGGCATCAAGGATCTCAGCTTTAATGGAGTCAACAGTTTTTCTAAGACTTTCCAATTCATCCAGAACACCGTAAATCCTTCCAAATTCACGAAAAGCAGCAGAAGCCAACCTGACAAGATAAAAATTATCAGCATACCAACTTAGCCTTGTTTTTATTTAGATACTTTTTTGATAGTAATAATAAACAACTATGTATGATAATTTGAATGTAAGAAATATTAGATAAATGGTTGAGAATGAAATCAAGTCACCTGTTAATGAGGTTTTCGGCAAAACCAGATACAATTTGCTCAGCCATCGTTCAAAAATAAGAAAGAAGTATCAGATCAATGCGGAGTTTGAGAGTGGCAAAGAAATGAAATCTATGAAAAGTGTTGGTACATGATTGTAGTTATGTAATGGTTGGACTAAAATAAAATCTAAGAAAAGTATCAGAATAATACTTTACTTGACCAACGTATAGACAAAAATGAACTCTAGGAAAAGTATCAGAATAATACTTGACCAATGTATGGAAAAATTTGAACCCTAGGAAAAGCATCAAAATAATACTTTACTTGACAAGCGTGTGGATAAAAACGGAATCCAAGCAATGGTGCGCAAAATATCCGGTTATTAGACCCAAATCGATTTTAAATATATGGATTTAATTAAGTGGTTAACTACTGGTTCATTTTAAATTATCCTTCCATATTTTATTTTTGGATCCGGTTACAAACCAGTTTTTATCCAAAAGCCCAAAATAAAAACCGACAGTTTTCTATATGCTTTTAATTAAGAGATGGTGCTCATTTATCATGTATCTTTGTGAAATATTATAAAAGTTGATGATTTTTATTGTACATTTTCAAACCTCTGATGCCTCGGGTTAGAAAAGAATGTGCATCTAAAGCTTATACATGTTCAAATTGAGAAATATAGAGCCTTAGTTAACAAATTACAACATTTAACTCATTATCATTTAGAGATACAGTAGCAACTATTGAGATACACTAGCACCATCAACAGCTATTTCAAGAGACAGTGGCATCGAAGGAGGTGAAGCCATATCTCTGATTTCCTTTACTCAATGATCCAATTAATACACACATGTACTAATCCATCCATACACAGCACAAAACTAGCAGCGACTTCTAGCCACGCCTTTGGGATTGATTGCGGCTACATTTCCATCAGCATTCGTGAACATATAGATCACATCAGCTAGATAACTGTCATGCCACAAACGCAAAAGTAAGTAACTAAAACTGGTGAAGACAATAATTTTGCTCTATAGAATCATAAGTGACATAGTATTGGCCAGACATTGTCACTTCAACTATTCTTCCACGACTTCAACGATAGCACATTTCTTCAAGCATACTTCACCAACAATGAAACTTGGTAAAAAGTATGTATTGGTCAAGAAAATAAGTGCAATAGCAAATTAAGACACAAACATAATCGAAGAGTGAGAAGGCGTTTTTTGAGGTTAGAAAGAAAATCAACCTGCTAGGACATTGATACATATCCAACAAAGCCATTTACAAATCTATTTACTTCTGAAGTTCTAGAAAATAAAACAACGGACACCAAATAAATTTAGCAAGTGGTTTTAAGAAGATATGGGTACCTGTAATGAGAAGATCACTTTAAGATTATGTTTGGGATGTGAGCAATTTTGAGAGATGTTGCACTTGTTTCTTTCTGGCATTCTTCAACTAAGAGGGGACTTTGAATGATTTCGAGGGTCTGTAAGTTGGTAAGACGCAGCATTCCATCGGGCAGTGAAGCTAAAATTTGACATTCCGAAATGGTTATATGCTGAAGTGACGAGAGGTTGCAAATCCAAACTGGAAACGCCTCTAGCTCGAAACATTGAGAAATTTTAATCTTTTGCAGGGAAGGAAGATAGTTGAGTCTTTCCTCAAACCAAGCTTCAATTTCTTGAAATGTTTGATTTGGAAGATTATAAAATTCAAGATGCTTGAGAGAAGTCAGATTTTCCATCCAATCATTTGGGAGTGTTTTCACGTCCAGCTCGTGTCCGCCAAGAATCAAGAATTTTAGCAAGGAAAGTGGAGGGAATCCAATCGAAGAATTCGATTTTACCATGTTTAATGTTGCTTCTAATGTGTCCGTATTACAATCAAAGAAATCCAATTTCTTGTCGAGGTTTGGAAAAGTAGGCATGTGAGTTAACATTGGACAATCAACAATAGTTAAGTAAGAAAGACAAGGCGAAAAGGAGAGATGATATGATTGTGAAGAGTTTTCATCCCTTATCCTCGACCATCCCTTCAACTTTTCGCATCTAAAAATTCTGAGAACCTCCAAAGAAGGGAAGAATGCTTCAGACAAAAGAGACTCTTCATAATATATGTACTCCAACTCATGAAGGTCGCCTATAAAAAGATACTTCAGGAATGGGAGACGTTCCATTGGTTGGAGATATTGCACACCTTGACAGTTCCTAAGAAATATTTTCACAATGTTTGTGAGGGACGAAAGCCAGTTGGTAAAAATGAAACCCTTATACTGCTCCCCCAGGCTTAATTTTCCGAATCCAACCGTTGTCTTCTTCTCTTTAAATGCTTTTAAATTTTCAATATGAAGATATCTCAAATTAATTAAACTTAAGACATCTTTTGTAGAAAATTCAAATGCTCGACACTCAACCAATATAAGTGTTTGAAGACAAACAATGTTACTAATAGATTTGAAAATGCCTTCTAGTCCTGCACAGTACCACAACTGAAGATATCTTAAATGTTTCAAATTTCCAATTGAATCACACAACTTACTTATAGAACAATATGACAGCTTCAAAGAGCGTAGGTATTTGAATTTTGAAATCACAGACAATTCCTTCTCATACCAATTTCCTGAAATGTTGTTCTCGAAAATTAAAGTCCGCACCCTGCTTACATCCAATGATTCTAACAAACCAATAGCATCACTGAACATTACATGCATGGGACTTCCTACAATATTTTTTGTCTCACTATCCAAGTAACAACAATCGAGGCCGGCTACTTGCATGGCAAGATCATGTATTAAATCGTGCATTTTAAAACTAGTTAAATCACGGTCACTATCTACTTCAGCATCTTGGAAAAATGACTTCATCAATAAAATATTCACGAAATGGTTACCGATGTCTTCCATGGTCTGTTTTTCATCTGAAAATTCAAGATAACCTTGTGCCATCCAAAGTTGAATCAACTCATCCTTCTCTATTGCCCAATCCTTAGGATATAAAGAGCAATAAGCAAAACATTGTCTTAGTTGAGGCGACAAGTTTTGGTAACTTAGTTTCAACACTGGCATGATGATTTCTTCCTCTTCACATAATTTCCAAAAGTCGCCTTGTAAAATAGCAATCCATTCCTTTTTTTCACTTTTACCCTGTAATAGGCCTCCCAGTGTTTTGATTACGAGCGGAACTCCCCTACACTTTTCAGCTATCTTCTTACCAATTGGTTCAAGAATATGATTCATTTCTTTAGTCTCATCCCCATTTGTAATAATGTTCTTCAACAAACTCCAAGATTGTATTGGATTCAAACCATCCAGAGTGTAGGAGACACTTGCACCCATTATTTGTGCTACAATTTTAGTACGAGTTGTCACTACAACCTTACTGTCTTGAGCACCACACTTCAAATAAATCCTCAATTGAGTCCATTTTTCAAAACTCTCATTCCAAATGTCATCTAGGACTAACAAGTACTTCTTACCCGTTAAATTGTCACGAAGCATTTTCTGCATGTTTTCCAATGGTAACTTATCGCTAATTTCGCTTTCAGTTAATGACTCCAACATTTTCTTAACAATAGTTTTGACATCAAACTTATTAGAGACACATACCCACATATGCTTTTCAAAAATCTTTGCAACTTCGGCATCATTATATACCAATTGAGCAAGAGCTGTCTTTCCCAAGCCACCAATCCCTGTAATAGCAACCACGGAGACATTTTGATTTCCATGTGATTGCCTCAACAAGCTTACGATCTTCTTTTTATCATCTTCTCTTCCGATGATATTTGATTCCGGCATATAAGAACTAGTTTCTCTATTTACACTGTTACTTTTCTCAGACACCACAGCATTTGGGTTTAGATTCAACCCAATCATATCTTTCACAACATCATTAAATTTCTTTTGTATTTTTTCAATCCCATGAGCCATTCTACTCCGAAAAGCAATCTTATTTAGAGAGAGGGAATGAAGTACCTTTGTCATTTTGTTCTTATGAGATTCATCAGTCATATCTTGAATAAGAAATTCATCTAGCAAATTATCAGCAGGATGAATCACATCATCTTTGAGTCTTCTTATCCATACTTGAACCGCATGATTTTGTTGTTGTTTGTCTTCAGCATCAAGGAGCACAGCTTTGATGGAGTCAAGAGTACTCTTAAGCCTTTCCAATTCATCCATAACACCATAAATCCTTCCGAATTCTCGAAAAGCTGCAGAAGCCAACCTGACAAAAGAAAAATTAGCATCATGCCAACTTAGCCATGTTTTCATTTTGATACTTCTTTTATAGTATTAGTATATATATTAGATAATTTGAATGGAAGGAATATCAGATAAAGGGTTGAGAGTGAAGTGAAGTCACCTGTTAATGAGGTTTTCAGCAACACCAGATACAATTTGCTCAGGCATGTTTCAAAAATAAGAAAGAAGAATGAGATGGATGCAAAGTTTGAGAGTGGCAGTGGCAATGAAATGAAACCTATGAAAAGTGTCGGTACATGATTTTAGTTGAAATGGATTAGTAGGATAAGAGTGTACTTAACCAATGTATGGTTTTGCATCTCTAGTACAGTTTGAGCATATTATTGGTTAGTGTTGGTCTAAACTTTTAGAGCAATTGTTTTGTAGATCAAAGAAAAATGTGTACGGACTCAATCATGTACCACGATAGTGATACAAGAAATTTGATTATTTTATGCATAAATCAATTAACACAAAGAAATGTCACCTTCACATCAAATTATTCAACATCTAGATTCAAACTAGTTCTTAATCCAATCACAACTTGAATAGAAGTCATAAGTGAGAAAAAAAATTCAAAAGCAATATTCTTCCTCCAATTAAATCCTTTTATAATCACTAATATTTGGATAAATGTGAAAGAAAGAAAAAAATCTCAAATCTCACATTGTTAGAAAACTATGTGCTTGCTTGTTAAGAATATTATAGAAGAAAAAAGAAAAAATTTCAAGTCTCACAATACTTATATTACGTATCTTGGTTAATTTATTTCATTATATAACGAATTTGTTCTAAAAAAACGGAGCGGGTAATCATCGTGACAGCTGTGACAATGGGTTGAAATTTACACCATAAGTAAATAAATATTTTTAAAATAGAAAACCTAAAGACAAAATTGTTCACACACAAAAATGTATTAGGCTGAGCCTAAGACAAATTCATTTGAAGTCATCCCCTATTCCAATCTAATTACACTGAGGCATAAAACTGGAGGATTTACATTAACAAATTAATATATGGGTGGCCATATCTTGCTATATGACAGAAAGACCTAGTAAAAAAAATATATGAACAAGGGTAAGAAAGAATTCAACTTCTATTAATAAGGCACCAGGGTAATTATGAAAGGAATTTGGTCTTCAGGGCTTCCTCAGCGCTGACGCTGCCCCCATTACAATCGCCAGGACAAACCCAAGACCAGCCCCAAGGGATGCGCCTACGGCAGCAGAATTCAATGAAATTGCCTTGCCTACACCATTTTTACTTCCATCATTTGATATTCTTTGCTCTCTCGCTAACTCCATCATTAGTCTATCTCTGGCAAGTTCCTGTGATATTATAAGCATTAAAAAAAGGAATAAAATTAAGTGTGCATTATCATAAGAAATTTGAAATTTTGCAATAAAGAAGATCAATAGATAGTGAGCGTCAACAAAATGTTTATTGATAAAGTAACAAAGTTTCACTTGAAACAGAATCCCAAAAAATATAAACAACTGAGCTTCAAACTCAAAAGTTTCATTGTGATTAGCGTACACCTATCAGTAACTCAATAAATTCATGTAGATTCATTAAACTAATGTGTCCCGTTTTCAAAGTGGTGGAACAAACATAAACTTCACCCTATCATAAAGTGTTTGGACAGTGTTAAAGTGTTACGTTAAACTAAAATTCCCTACTACTACTACTACTACTACCATCTTGGAATCAACCAAATAAAGGAAAATACAATATATACAAAACCATGAAGTTAAGTTTTCTCCACCTGAAACGAAGACTCTTCGTGACTGCGAAGAATGCGATGGATTTGCTGACATAGCGCGGAGACACCTTCAACTTGAAGAACAATCTCCTTTTTCAGAAAAGGCCTCCTAACAAAATTGATAGGAGCAAATAAAAGCTTTTGAGCACCCACCCTATTATTGGATTCTGCATTAGTTGCATCCCATGATAAAGAAGTCCCAGCAAAACCAGGCATAACGTATGGGCAGGAGTTTATAACTTCAACTGAGGTAGGAGATACTTGGTAAGCTTTCAAAGCAGCATCAATTGCTGCCTTTTGATGGTGAGCACTAACTGCAAATTTATTTGTTATTGCAATAACCCAAGGAATTCCAAGACATTTGGCTTCATCCAAGAAAAGTGACAGGACTGGCTTCTGTTGAGTTCCATTTGAATCACTATATCGAGGTATAGTATGGGATAAGTTATGAACAAGAACAATTAAATCTGTCTTTCTATTTAGATCTTGAATACCAGCCCACAGTTCATCCTTGAAGCGAGAGGTTTCCGATTTCAGTTCCTGAAAAACAATTAAATGAAAAAGCAAATGAACATCACTACTATATATTTTAACCAATTCAAATTGCACTGTCTATTTTCCACCTAGCACCTTTTTAACAAAATGTTGCTCTGCCGCTAAGCCAAGCTCTTAAAGCCAACCATGAACGCATGAAACATTTACTTAACTACTATATTTGGCACCATCTGACTATAAAAATATTTTCCTTCTATTAGTAAGTATCTAGAATCAGCACAAATATTTATCAATTAAGAGCAATAATTTACTCTGAGTTTTGGCATCATATTAACTCTTGGTAAAAATGGTAGTCAATACTAAAAAATTGCAGCACAATAAATAATTGATGATAAAGACTATTTTTTACAAAAATATAGATGTATAACACCATAACCTTCCTGGAAAAAAATGTTTTAGGAGTGTTTCGACCTTCTAGTATCCATAAATAAAGGGGCCAGACCATGTTAATACTAGAAATAAAAAAGTACGATGAAGTAGAATTGATCAATTATTACAAAACATCAACATAGAACAACAGTAGTAGCTATCTCCTACTTGTTGGGGTCAGGCGGTCAGCTACATAGAAAGATTATGCGACACCATTTTGTCCTATTGTGATTTTTGTATCTGGTACTAGCATATTTTAATTGAAAACATGACCAGATTCTACAGGCTAATATTAGGTTTCACTCAAAGGAAAATGAAACATGAGAAGAAGAATATATTGTATTTTCTTCTATCAATAGTAATAAAATTTTAAAAATAACCAAGTGTATCAAGCACGGGCCCACTTTGTAGGGAAAAACAAAGACCAAGAGAAAACCTGCATATTTATTCCGGCAGAGTCACAATAGCACAAACCATCAGCAATAACTTCTTGCACGTCAATATCTGAAACTGCATCATCATAAGCTGCAGTGCTTGGTTTACATTTATTCATGATTGCCTTTAAAAGAGTAGTTTTACCCGATCCCTGCATATAAGCCAGCTCATGAAAGTAAGTAGATGAATAATAAAAGGAATCACACTTTGACTCGAGAAAAATTTGTATATACCTCCAGCCCAACTAATCGTACTCTACGAGTTCTCAAATGAACCTCTTTGGAAACAGTTGTAAAATCACTGGTGCAAAATATTAAAAAGTTATTTAAACTTTCTGGACGGACACACTTATCCTTGTCAACAGATGCTGAACTACCGGCAGTCTTTGAATCAACAGAGGTAAAAGCAGGCATCAAAGAGTCCAACACTGTTTGATGTTTTGGAGGCGTTCTTTGCGGAGCACCAATTAATACTCTCATCTTTTGTAACTCAGGCTGAATTTCTTGATTTGAAGAATAGTTTGGTGCAGAAGGAAAGGATTCAACGGTAGTTGAACACCTAAGTAAGATATAAATACACTCAGTACATCACACACCTCAAGATGCGAAGGAAATTATTTTATAGGCAATAAACATGAACTGAGAAACAGAAAAAGCGACTTGAATGTTTATATATTTCAATTTATAAGTTGCATGGCACTGTGCTATTAACTCCTTGTCCTATATCACTAATCGAGGAATCTGTATAATGAATATACGGTTAGATTAAATGGGAAAAGTAAACGTCAAGCACATTGTCTAATTTGCAGATTAAATGGGAAAATTAAACGTCATGCACAAGCCCATTCAGGAACTGCATTATTTAATAGAAGACAGACATCACAAAAACAATTCTATTACCATAATACTAGCTTGATGGCTTTAGAAACCTATTTGCTCAGACATCACTAGACCATGCCATAGTCGGGGGTCGCTTAGTGAAGGGCCAGATCCATTTGGGTCTATTGTAGACAACTTTATTTTGCATTTGCAAGAAACTAATTCCACAACTTGAACCCATAACCTTATAGGGAATGTTGTATAAACTTAATTAAATGCCTACTCAGTAATCAATTCTCATATAAGAGCTTATGCATAAGCTGTTTTTACAAATAGAGAGAAAATAGAAGTAAATTTTTTAAAACCTCTCTATAAACTATTTTTATAAGCTATCATGGGGAGCTTATGAAAAATAAGCTTAAAATAGCTTATTAGCATATCGGAGATAGTTGCTTTTAAAAAAATGGTTTCCACTTTTAGTAAGCTCCTCAAAACACTTATGCCATAACTCATAAGATAACTCCAAATAGCCTCTTCCAACCACCCCCTTAGCCACAAAGACGCAACTCCAACCTCTACAACATGGCTTCCCTTTCAAAACATATTTAATTAGTCGTCATAAATTTATGAGGTAAAATGTTAACACCAGCCTTGTGGTATTAATAATACACATGTTGAAAGTTCTTATTGGAAAAGAAAACACTTGTTACATTGGAAACACAACAGTGCAATAAATGCTTTCTTTCCCAATAAAAATTTCACTCACCTTAAGTATTCTTAACACTAGTCTTAAGGACTGGTATTAATCGGACATAATTATTTATAAGAACACTACGTCTGTAAGTAATATTTTATTGGGTAATGACAATACCAGTCACCATTCACTTGAGCGTGAACAAGTGTACAGAGATGCAATCCGAAACCAGTAATATCAACTTTCAGAGGTTCTCCATTTTTTGCTCCAGGCACACCATTCCATCCTAGAGGAACAATAGAAGTTGCAGTACGTATAGTAGGAGACTCTACTATATGCCCGAGCTCAACAGTGTCTGCAGCTGCAAGCCCGAGCCATTGTTGTAGATGAGAAACCTGTTGCCATTGCTCAATCCCTAAGAAAGATGACGCATCGTCATTCATACATAAGTCAAAGATTCTGCAACCATAAAAGGGTAAAAGAAGAGAGATTACTTGGATTCAAAACATAATCAATTAGTAATGTTAAAAGGTGCCATCATGCTTCAGTAACCAATAAATATCCCACTGAGCCAGGATTCAAGGAGCTGTGAGGATGTATTATTGAAATAATACACAATAGGCAACAAGGAAAATTAGTTTAGATATGATCTGGTCTTGGGAATATGTAGGCCAGTATGGTCATTTAAGTGTAATAATATTCAAAACTAAAATTAACAACTCTATTATACGCAACATGATAAGAAAGATGATTACCTCTGAAACCGAGATCGGTATGATTTCATTGAATGTGATTGAAATCTTTCCCTCAATTCAGCAATCATTGATTTGACCTGAAAATGCCTTTGCCAGAAGAAAGCAAACAAAATGAGAGAACTTACACTATTGCACTCGTAAAGACGACAAGGTTTGATCATATATGCTAAGACCAAAATGGAAAGGACTTTGATAAGCAGTAAAAAGAAGTTCATACCGATGTCAACTTTGAGTACTCTGCACCTGATAGTGACTCTACAGAGGAATTCTCCAATAAATAAAGCTGTCTTGCATAAAACAGGTTTTGATGAGAAAATTTTATTCAGACATGGTAGCACCACTATCATGCTATGCAGGAAAAGGATAAAACAACAAAAAATAAACCAAAATAATACTAAAAACAAACACAAGAAGGAGATTATAAGCAAAGCACAAACAAACTTCTATTAAAAAAACTTTAGCATCTTTGGTGACAGCAACAGAAACTGTAATGAATCATATGTTCCTAACATCTACCTGTCCAAATGGTACATATGATGGTAAATAAGGTACTTTGTGCCATTTTCCTTCATCACCATTTGTGGCATTGGCCTTTGCATTTGTTTTCCCATTTGTTGACACCTCCAATGAATGTTTATCTGTTTCAGGAAAAGGCTTGAGTGATATGCCATCAGAACCCTCTTGTATTTCAAGTGACCGCGGTTGAACCACTTCATCCTCAATCAAGGTATTGGCAAGAGAATCAGGCAAAGAATTTGTTTCAACAGAACTTATTCTTCTTTCTTGATGCTTACTAAATTGCCTTCGCAATCCTTCTAAAGGAACTAGCCTTGAGAGTCTCCAGAAGGATCTCTGCACGGGACCTACTCCCAAAACCAGCTGTTCTCCATTATTGACTTTTGGCTTTTCTACCCCTTCTTCCTGTTTTCTCAATAATAAGCTGTTACTTTCACTTTCAGAAAGCTCTGGCCCAGACTGAGCATTATAATGGCTGAAATATGCGGGAGATAAAATACGGGGGACCAAATCTTCTGGGATACAATAACTTCTGAAATAATGCCGCCAACCTTTTCTATTAATGTAGCTGAAACAGAAAAACAACAAACAAAATAACTAATAAATATTCTAGTTTTTCATGTTCGAACAAAATATCAGCGGCTAACAACTTTTTTTCAGTGGACAAGCAGCTAACAATTTAAGAATAGAAGAAAAGAAACACAAGGAAAACCTACTCCTTCAAAGCAGCATTTCCAACAGGTGGTTGAGAAAATGTGATACATTTAATAGAGACATTCCCATTTTCCTTTGATGAAGATGAAGCAGCCATTACTCTCAAAATGGCAAGAGTAGCTAATGCTGCTACCTAAGTAGAATAATAGGAACTTAGTATATGCAAATTGCTCAATCACGTTAAGTAATATTTTGAAACTAAGATGAATGAAGCAAAACTCACTGCTCCTCCAAGTGAATGGCCACACAAAACAAGCTTGCGTTTCTTCTTTTGAGCAAGCTTGTATAATTCTAATGCAGGTATTCCTTTGGCACGGGCCATGAAACCCTGAGAAATAATGGGGGAATTTATTTTAACAGGAAGACATAATTTACATAAATGGTCTATATATTACAAAGTATCCAGAACAAAAAGCAACAAAAATCTATAATGACTAGATGGCATTAGCCATATGGATCAAATAGCACCATAACACCATGTCATATTGTAAACCATGCCCAATGACACTAGTTAAATTTAATTCTTACTTCATGATTTTGCCTATAGTTTTGCTACATCTTCCTCTATCGCTAACTATAAGAACAACTTACAATAATTAAGGCAATTGAAAGTTCAAAAGGGGTCTTAACTCCCTATAGTTTTAAAAAGATCAACTATTTGAGTCTGCATAGGCTCAAACAGTAAGATGGATTCCAGGACCCATCACAACTTTTTGAAACAATTGGGTCATAATTAAAATTCCCAACTATAGTCTATAAATCTTATTTGTTATTTTCCAAAGAGTATAAGAATCTAGGAATTAATACAAACAAAAATATATAAGATAGAGGACAATGTTATTTACCCTATGGGCAGCAGGTTTATATTTACTCTTCGTTTGTTTAGACCTGGATTCTAGAGGATTCCACATGTATTCTTTTCCATTTTGATTTTCTCCCTTATCAGATTCAGTTGCTGCATGTGCATCTGATTCTTCAGCAACATCTTCATGAAAGATTGCACCTTGAAGTATATTTGCATCAGCAATTACATCCCTTTCAGCAAAATTAAAAGGTAAAAATTCCAGAAGCTGTAATGAATTTAAATGATAAGACATAAGTATATGAAAAACTAACTTGTATTGCTTTGTTCCAATAAAGGAAGCAAATAAAGTGTCCCCAGTCTCTGCCAATAAATACCTGTGACAACATAACTAATTAAATAAGTATGACAGTTCAAAACATTCAACCCTACGCTGCAAAACATTATAGACTTACAAGAAAAACCACAGGTTAAAAGTGGAATACAAAATTCTACTTTAAAAGACAATCCAAAAATCTAACTGATTACAAATAAAGAAATTGCAATTATTTAATAATTTCTTCTTAGCAATGTGAGCTGTTGAGAGACTCACATGCTAGATTGTCAAAGAAACAAAACAAAACAAACTAACTGAAACCAGTGTTATCAATCCCCAATTACTAATAGTGGAATGGAGCGGCCAACCATAAAAAGACTAATGGTGTAGGTATTCTGAAATTGTTTATAGATTACATTATGTATATAGACATAAATTCTCAAAAATGATAAAACCATTCAAAGCTAATGACATTCATAATTAGCAAGAAAATTAGGTGGCTTAAAGAGTCACGGGGAGAGTAAAAAGGAATCACAGGTAGCAGGTCTTCGGAAATGGCAGCAGGTTGTGCCCAGGATCTCCGGAGAGGCGGGAAAGAGAATAAACAGAGAGCAGCAATAGACAGCCACAAGAAAGCGTGAGAGAGACAAGGAAACAAGCCCTGAAATCTCCAGAGATGTTCTGATGTGTTTTTAGGCGGAAATCCATAAAACACCCCACAAAAAGCCCAAATGTTTAATTTCAGAGGGCATTTCTGGGCATTTCAGCACGCACTCATGGGGCGGTGTAATAGTTCCATTATTCCCCCTATATTCACTGCAAAAGTGGCGCAAGGTTTGCTGCAGTAAGAGCAACGCAGACGCGGGAGAGGATGCTGTAGTGACCAGCCTTCGTTCTCCTCACAGCTATTGTGCACTATTGACAACCCCTCACTCTCCTCTCTCTCTCTCTCTCTCAAATAAAATCTGATATAATTATATTTTTTTTCAAGAAATAAATGGTGAACTTTAAAAGGAGGATCAAAACCACTACATGTCAAAAGACGTAGAGCCGTATATGCAATTAATACAATATCAAAAGGGTGAATGACAAACCTATGAGGAACATGATCTGATGAGGGTTGCACCCGCTCCAGAGCAACAATTTGTCCTCCAAAATTGGCCTTAAATTTATTTACAGCTCGAATCATCTCAGTAGCAGGCCTCTGAGATATAGAGAAGTCACAGATAAATGTAAGTTTATGTTGGATTGTAGCCAACGTACGTTCAAGCAAGCATTGTACACATAAAAACTCATTAAAGTTCCTATGTTATTTGTAGTACTTGTATGAGTCTTGAAGGACATATAATATGCAGGTAATTCCAAAATTATTGTTTACCAATATATTTTCTAATGATAGTTGCACTCAGCTAAACAGCAGTCACCAATATATTTTCCAAATCAGCCTACTTGCTAATGCCTCTACAAATGCGAGATAAGTTTGTCTTATCTACAATAGACCCACAATGGATCCAACTCTTAGATTTTACCATGGCCATTGGCCAGTGCTTTGTAGCACCAAGTTCCAGTTGTTCTTAATTTTATTCACTTGAATAATGTGGAATGAATTGTCTACATTACAAAATGAAAATGTACAGATTTATATACATGAGAGAATCTCTCAAAATAAGGAAAACAGGGAACTGGCCAAGAGTTTCTGAGAAAACTATAATAAAGGTAATAGAGAGAGAATAGTCTTAATAATGAAAATATGCAACATATTAAACTAAACCCCCCAGGCCCCAACATACTAAAGCTCGAGGAGTGACCCTAAGAACATAGAGAAATCTCTACCAAGCTTGACACAACCCAAATGAAGTAGAATAAGAGTGGCAATAATTACGCCCCACGCAATTCAGAGTACCATTACATGTCGATTGCAATCAGAGCAAGTATAATATTTTTTCCATTTTTACAGCATAACTTGAAACGACTGAATATTTCTACTATAGAGAAGAAATTCCTATTTGACGTCAACTTTTTATTTTCCTATAATAAAAGCCCAAATGGTGCGCTTAATTATAACTAAAAAGTAGACCAAAATCTTTATCTCAAATCAATCACAAACACCCTTCAATTACAGAGTTCATACTTCTACGGAACTTTTTCAAATATATTTTTGCAAATGTATTGCAGTTTTCAAATTTAAAATATAGTTGTTGTAGCATCATATCATTAATAAAATGAATTATTTTCTTTATACCTACATTGAAGATACCTCTTCTGATTCACTACCGTGTTTAAAAGCAGTTCAACAGTACTTAGATTTAAAACTGATACAAGCAAGACATAGTCCTCTTTGTCAATAGCGCACTATAGCGGAATAGCGCAGTGGTCTGGTCGGTGCAATGTTTTTGGGCTGCAAGCCTCCGTCAGCAATAGCGCTCGTTGCGGCTGTAATTATGTCCGTATTTTAGGGTTTTGGGACGAAATTCGTCAGATCCTTTTTTTTATCAAAATCCCTTGTCAATTTGAACTCGGTTAAGGGCAATATTATGTCCTTTGTGGAATTATGTTCTATCTCACAAACAATCGCTTCGTCTTTCTTCCTACTTTTAGTTTACTTCCATTAAGTTCTTCTTCTCTGTTTAAGTTTTATTGCTCTTTACTTTAAATTCTTTAATTATGCATATTTTTATATTAATGAGTATTTATGTTTACTTAAACTGGCTCTTTAATTAATGTTTAATTTTGTATATATCAAAATCCCATCGCTAACTCCAACCTCATTCTCGTTAAAACTGAAAATTTTCTAATATTAACTATCCACTATGAAAACAAGACCTCCATACATCAATTATCAAAAAATCATCAGAAAATTCGGTTTAATTTAATCTAAGCAACTAATTCACAGTCTTCAACCTAAAAACTGCAACTGAAGCAATGAATCACAAACTCAACAACATGAATTGAGCACAAACAATGAAATGGAAGAAAAACCTTGTAAACGCACTCGGAGAGAACCATGCAACAGAGAAGATCCTGTAAATCGGATAGAGATTCAGTCTTAAGCGCTAAACAGAGATCGTTAAGCTGCTTCCGTCGCCGTTCATACTCCTCCTTGATCCGCTTCTTCTGCTCGCGGTGGTTAGTCCATGGCCATCTCATCCGCCATTGGAGTGGGCCCCAGGAAACCTTCATGAGCCTCGCTCCTTGCTCTCTCATCCATGGCTCCACGCGGCTCTGGATGTACTCCATTGCCGGTTGCGAAGGGATTTGGAATGAATAACCCTAATTGGATTTTAGAATTCACGAAGTTGGTTAGAGTGCAATGAAAAAATGAAAAAATGTTATTAATATTAATAGTTTAATAATGGAATAAAGTAGAAATAAATAAAAAAAGAGAATGTGATTCGTTTACGGTTAGATTAGATTTGAGGATCCAGTTTAGTTATTCTTTTCCAAGTGATGATGATGATGACCAGGAAATCTAACTACTATTTTTTTATTATTATGACAAAAATTTCAAGTGTTATTAAACTGGGATTAGTGTTAGTTTTTTAATTAATGATTAAAAATATTTTGTTGTATTTGTAAAATTAAATTTGATTCTGAAATAATTATTGATTCCTGTATTTGATGCGGAATACTTGGATAAAGAAGGGAATATCCCAATTTTCTTTCTTATAGGTTTACATCATTCTATTATTTTTTTGGAATGTTCTTCGTTTTATTTTAATGAGTAATTTTTTATTTTAGGAATGGAAAGAGATGGATTGGATTACATAGGGATAGGAGATAAATGATATAAAAAAAAATTAGTAAAAGTTAATTTTAATGTGATTAAAATCGGATTTGATGACCGATTCAATCGATTTATTGAGAAGAGAAAAATGGCTACAAGAGTGGGAGAAAAAAGGCTGTCTTGAGAAGAGAAAAAAAATTCTGCTAAAGTAGATAAAAGCTTATTGACTTATTCTGTCTTCTTAGAACTCAATCAAGTGTAGAAGTGTGCTCTTAAAGTTGCAAATTGCAATTAATATTAATTCAATATCTGTTTAGACCATTTATGCAGCAAAAACATTAGATTTTATCATTTTGGTGTTTAAATGAAATAGTAACATTGGAGTGTTACAGCAAAAAACACAGCTTACATTTTTTCTGACCAAGGTTTCTACTGATTTGACTAATTCAAGGCCTAGAGCAACACGGAAACAGTGCCTTTCATATGTAATCAGCACACTCTATTAAGAACTCTTGTAATTTAACTAAATTTAAATACGACAAAAAGTGAAAAAAGTGAAACAAACGACAAAAAGCAAAGTATACGATATGTGTATCCGACCATAAAATTATGTGCTAGCATTTAGTATAACTACTAAGTGCTTTTTAAAATAATAACCAGTTTGGATTAGATGCAATTTGCAAAGAGACTTTTGCACCAAGTCTCAAATTGGATATATAAATAAATTTTTCAATCCTAAGCCAAAACTTCCAAACTCACAGAAGCTCATTCATAAATCCAAGTAAAAATAACATTCATAGGTCAATTTGGGAAACTTTTGTTACCCTCGCCGACATCTTGACCCCATCTTTGATTAAACAAATCACTTGAGCACCTTCTATGTCTGCATTGTGTGCCCCCAAAAATATCATGAACAAAGGTGACAAAAGGCCTCACAATAGTCTTCAAAATTCTGAAACCAAAATTAATTCTTAAACAGTTAATTTTAAAACCATAGTAAAGGAAAATATAATTTTTGGAAAATAGTTTTGCTTTTATAGCACTTGCCATTTATACTCAAGGAGAAGACAATTGGGAGCATCTACAGAAGACGACTCTGTTGCAGAAGAGTTACCGAGCACTAATGAAGACGACTCTATTGCAGAAGAGTTACCGAGCACTAATGAAGACGACTCTATTGCAGAAGAGTTACAGAGCACTAATGACCGAGAAAGCTGAGAGGAGCCTGTAATGCCAGCTATCTGCTTACAACTTTTAGAATTGGGGGCAGTTGATGACTTGCTTGCTTGCAACTTCTTAGGGGAAGCTGATTTCTTCTTACTAGATGCAGCTTGGGATTTCTTCTTACTAGACGAAGCTTCAGATTTCTTACTAGTGGCACCTTGAGTTAATAATAGAGGACAAGACAACCCTGTTGCTTGTAGCAGCTTCTTAGGAGGATCTGGTTTCTTCTTACTAGTGGCAGCTTGAGATTTCTTCTTACTAGAGGAAGCTTCAGATTTCTTCTTACCAGTGGCACCTTGAGTTAATAATAGAGGAGAAGATAACCCTGTTCCTTGTAGCAGCTTCTTAGGAGGATCTGATTTCTTCTTACTTGTGGCAGCTTCAGATTTCTTCTTACTAGAGGCAGCTTCAGATGTCTTCTTACTAGGGACAGCTTGAGTTAATAATAGAGGAGAAGACAATCCTGTTCCATAAGAGTACGAGCACCTTGAGAGGATAATTTTAAACAAGACAACAATGTTTCACAAGAGTGATCAAAACTATCAAATTTGATTTGAAAATTAGAACTACACATTATAGATTCTTGGATTTTATAATTACCGGAACCTAATGACCGAGAAGGCTTAGAGGAGCTCGTCGCATGACTTTCTTTAGAGCTATTGCATGTTGCCTTCTTACCACTTGTAGTTTTCTTCTTACAAGAGACTGTTTGAGGAAATAATGGAGGAGAAGGCAATTCCATATAAGAACTAAACATAGTAAAAGGTTCCTGCAATAAAGCATACTTATCACATCAGTGTAACCTTTTGAAAATATGTCAATGTAGTCATTAGAGTAATGGCCATCAACATTAAATTTAAACTTATCAAAAAATAAAGATTACCTGATTCATGGAGGATAAAGTACAAATATTAGGTGACTTCTTAGCTCTTTGAAAATTAGTGGAAGTTGGTGGCTCCATGGCCTCTGGATTTCGAAACAAACCATGGTTTTTTGAACCAAACCTAACAGATTGTGTTGGAGCGTGGAAGGGATTCGAAAACGTCTTTGAGTTAGATGATTGAGCACGTTGTGGTGCAGCTGATTTCTCTTTACTAAGAGCAGCTCGGGAATATAATTGAGAAGCAGACAACCCTATGCCAAAAGAGTGATCATCATTATCCATTTCGATTTGCAAAGTAGGACTACCCATAGTAGATCCCGGGGTTTTGGAGTGAGCAGGCTCTGATAACCGAGAAGGTTGAGAGGAGGCCATCAAATAACTATTTGCAGCCTTTGATTTTGTGCCATGCCGAGTACTACTTTCAATTGTACTCTTCCTTGAACTTAGGTTAGATTCAGGAAATGAAGTAAAAGGTGCCTCAATTTCACGAGATATATTGACATTATCCAAACGGGCCTGTAATAAAGCATAATTTCAGTATAATCTTCTGAAAAAAGAAATGTCAATGCAGTATGAACTGAAAATGCTAGCTACCTTTTTAGCGCTTTCAAAATTAGAAGAAGTTGATGGATTTTGTGCAATAAATTTCCTCTTATTAGGGATAGCTTGATGAACTAATGGAGGAGGAGAAGACAAGTTTATCCTGGTAGAATAATATGTGATATCTATTTTGTTTTGCAAACTTGAACCACCCATAGTTGATCCTTGATTTTTGGAGTTGTTGCGCTCTAATGACCGAGAAGGTTGAGAGGAAGTTGTCAAATGACTGCTTGTAGTTTTTGATTGTGTGCCATATTGAGTACTACTTTCAAATGTACTCTGCCTCGAACTTAGGATAGATTCTGGTAACAAAGTAACAGGTTCCTCAACTACACGAGGTATATTAACATTATCCAAGCGTGCCTGTAATAAGGCATAGTTTCAGTATAATCTTATGGAAAAAGAACTGTTAATGGAGTCACTAGAGCAAATATAAAACATTTCCTAATTCATGGAGGATGAACTGAAATTACTTGCTACCTTTTTAGCACTTTCAAAATTAGCGGAAGTTGGCGGATTTGGTCTAGCTTGATAATATAATGGACGAGAAGACAAGAAAGTTGTCGAATTACTTTGTAAATTAGAACCACCGGTAGTAAATCCTTGATTGTTGGAGTTGTCGTGTTCTAATGACCGAGAAGCCTGATAGGAAGTTGTCGAATGACTTTTTGTAGCTTTTGATTGAGTATCATATCGGGTACAACTTGCAAATGTACTCTGCCTCGAACCTAGGTTAGATTCTGAAAACGAAGTAAAAGGTGCCTCAACTACACAAGGTATATCAACATGATCCAAGCGTGCCTGTAATAACGCATAATTTCAGTATAAATATATGGTAAAAGAAATGTCAATGTAGTCACTAGAGCATATACAAACATTTCCTGATTCATGCATGATTAACTGTAATTGCTAGCTACCTTTTTACCGCTTTCAAAATTAGCGGAAGTTGATGAGTTTGGTGCAGTTGACTTCCTCTTATTTGGAGTAGCTTGATAAAATAATGGAGAAGGAGGAAACAAGTGTATCCTCGTAGACTGGTATGTATTATCTATTTTGTTTTGCAAGTTAGAAGCCCCCACAGTAGATCCTTGATTTTTTAAGTTGTCGCGCTCCAATGATTGAGAAGACCGAGATGAGGTAGTTGAAGAACTATTTGAAGCTTGTGATTGTGTATCATTCAATTGTGTCTGTGATAAAGTGTACTTTATAATATTAGTAGAATCTTCCGAAAATTATAAATATAGTCATAAGAGCAATGAAGGACTATAAACATTGATTATACAAATATCAAAACATAAAAATTTACCCGATTCACGGAAGATGAGTTGCAAGCACTAGCTACCTTCGTAGCATTTACAAAATTATTGGAAGTTGGTGGCTTGCTTGGATTGCTATTTGTAGCTTCTGATTGAGTATTATACCGGGTACTACTTTCAAATGTACTCTTTAAACCTATGCCAGATTCACTAAACAAAGTAAAACGTACTTCAGTTCTTCCTGGTATATCGATATTATCCATGTGCACCTGTAATAAAATGAACTTATCACATTAGTAGAATCTTCCGAAAACTATCAATGTAGTCATAAGAGCAACGAATGACTGAAACCATTGATTATAAACCTATCAAAACATAAAAAATTACTTGATTCATGGAATATGAATTGCAAATGCTAGCTGCCTTTGTAGCACTTTCAAAATTAGTGGAAGCCGGTGGCTTGTATGGATTGCTAGCTAAACCATAGATTCGGGAGTAGTTGGATTCTAATGACCGAGAAGTCTGAGAGGATGTCGTCACATGACTATTTGTAGCGTCTGACTGTGTATCGTGCAAGGAATTACTTTCAGATGTATTTTTCTTCTTTGAATCAAGGTCAGATTCTGGCAACAAAGTAACAGGTGCTTCAATTCCACACGGTATATCGACATTATCCAATTGTTCCTGTAATATAGCATACACACCTTCATCAGAATAATCTTCCAAAAAGTTATCAGTATCTACATCAAAGTCATAACCATTATATTGAATCGTTGATTAAAATAATATGATACCAAAGCGTAACCAACACTGGGCTAACAAAACATATAATCAAACACATCCTAGAAAAATATTCCAAGCAAAACGATAAATCATTTAACAAATTAGAAAAGATAATATCAGTATGCTTCAATATATCACAAATAACATCTTATACAAACCACTGCTTGATGAATGGTTTCAATGGTCTTCTCCTTTTTACTTTTACTAACTTCATCAATTATCACTAAATCATCAGAGTCGTCGTCATCATCATCATCATCAATGTCCATCACGTCGTGCACAATGACCTACATTGTAAATTACAATATGTGAGAAACAAATAAAGAAGACTATGGGACACATTCAAGTGGTAACTTTAACACCAAAAAAAAAACAGAAAACCATGGTAAGATCATTTGTCCTTCATTGTCACATCATACAAAGCACTACTTTTAAATGTACTCTTCATCAAAACTAGGTCCTATTTTGACAACCAAATAAAATATGCTAACTTATGGAAGGTATATCGACATTATCCAGGGGTTCTTGTGAATAAAAATATGAATCTACGTTGTATATTTATACCAAAACAAAATTAATTCATTTCCGTCATATGATAGATAAGAGTCATGGCAATCAACATCCATTAAATTATGTGATACCAAAGAGTAACAACTAGAAGACTCAATTCCACTTACTGATCCAAAACTTTTCACAGCAGACTGGCAAGAAGTATAATCAGACACTTCCTGAAAGGGATTTTGGTCAAAATGTTAAAATCAGTTATAAGTAAGAAAGTATAATATTAATCTAGTACAAAAAATAACGGATAACATTAGACACACCACAACTTGATGAAGGGCTTCGATTTGTTTCCCTTTGTTGCTTTGACAGACTTCTTCACCAATTATTACTAAATCCTTACAGTTGTAACCATCTTCATATGATAGGTCAGAGCCAAGACAATCAATATTGATTAAATCATGAGATACCGAAGGGTAACCATTAGAAGTCTCGGTCCCACTTACTGATCCAAAATTTTCCACGTCAGATTGACAGAAACTACTATTAGACACTTCCTGAAAATGATTACGAGCAAAGTTTTAGAATCATTTTCAAGTTACAAAAGGTTCTATCAATCTACTGCAAGAAAGGACTAATAACATTCTATATAAATCACAACTTGATGGATGACTTCAATTGTTTTCCCCTTTTTTTTCTTTTACTAACTACTTCACCGATTATAACTAAATCCTTAGAGTCATAGCCATCCTAGTATGATAGATAAGAGCCGTGACAATCGATGTTGATTAAATTAAGAGATAACAAAGGGGAGCCTTTAAGAAACTAAATCCAAAATACTAGTCCAAAATTTTCCATGCAAGGCAGAACCCTAAACTCTAAAATCAAACACTTATTAAAAGGATGTCGGGCAAAATGTTAAAATCATTTAAAAATAAAAAAATGACAATATCAATCTACTGCAAGAAATGAAAAATAGCAACTAATACAAACCACAATCTGATGAGTGGCTTCAATTGTCTTTCCTTTGTTACTTTTACTACTTTTTTCACCAATGATCACTAAATCCTCAGAGTCATCACCATAGTCAGATGACAAATTAGAGCCATGACCATCAACACTAATTGAATTATGTGATAGCAATGAGGAACCATTAGAAGACTCAATCCCAGATATTCGTCCAAGCTGAGAAATAGTATTATCAGAAGCTTTCTATAAAAGGATTTCCAGAAAAATGTTAGTATCATTTACAAATTAGAAAATATAATATTCATCTACAACAAGAAATGACAGCATCGGGTACATACCACAATTTGATGAATGTCGTCAATTTTCTCTCCCTTATTACTTTCACTAGCTTTTTCACCAAGTATCACTAAATCCTCGCCATCATCACATGATAGGTTAGAGCAATGACCATCAACATTGATTTGATTATGTGATATCAAAGAGGAACAATTAGAAGACTCGATCGCAGTTATTTGTCTAAACTTTTCCACGCCAAGCTGACAAATAGTATCATCAGATGCTTTCTAGAAAAGGATTTCAAGTAAAATGTTACAAAAGAAAATATTTATCTACTACAAAAAATTAAAAATGACAAATAGCATCGAGTACATACCGGAACTTGATGAATGGTTTCAATTTTCTTCCTCTCGTTATTTTTACTAACATTTTCCCCAATTATCACTAAATCTTCAGAATCATCATCATTGTCAATGTCAAACACATCATGCAAAATGGCCTACAAAAGTAAAATACAATTTTCATATATATATGGATTCTATGTGGTTATTACATCACACTAGATTTTAAAAACAACCGCGTAAAGACTTTCGCGATTTCAGTCGATATAGATACCGCGACACGGATTGCGGTCGTCGTGATGTGAATTAACTACAATTTGTTTTCTAACATAAAAACAGTGAATAACGGTATCAGTACATGTCAATATCGTTTTGTCGCAGAAGTTTCCAGCGTCTGATTTAATTTATGTATTGTAATATATAGTTTAAACTGATTCAATCAAATTCAATGGCGGAGATCACTTACTTTGTTCAACAGCTTGGCTACCGCCACCGATTTGGGAATGGCAGCGGTTGTGTTCCGTCGTACTCCACCTGGTTGGTGTTGGCGGATCATTTCTGAAGGAAGAAATGACAGAATACAGTTACAGTGAGTTCTTCTTCAAACTTCAATCCAATTCAATCATCCCTAAACTATGCTTCACGCGCGTTTGTTCATTTTTCTTTCAAATTTTTTTGTTAACGTTATTAATTATTTCAAAAATTGGACTGATAATAGTAATTTTTGGCCCATAAATTTAAATTTGTTGATTTTCTTTCACCTTATTACGCGGGATACGAGTACTTGCACTTTTCAGGCAGGAAATTGAATCCTTGCAACTTTTTTTTCGCATTCGTGCCTTCAAGTTTTTTATTACTAAATCCTTATTACTAGTTTTTTATTTATTTTTTAAATTGAAATATTAATTTTGATATTCTATAAAATAAATATACATCATCATCAAAAATTAAAACATAGTTAAAATAGCAATTTTTATACAAAATATATTTTAAAAATAATTTTTATAAAATATTATTTGAAATAGTTCCAAAAAATTAAAAATTATAAAATGAGTCATGTTCTAGGTTTTGTGTTTGGGTGTGTGACATAAATTGGTCGCGAGTTTATGTGATGTGGTTTGGTAATCATGTTTGGTTGGTTGTTGGGTGTAGGTGTGTTGGTAATCATGTTAGGTTGGTTGGGGGTGTAGGTGGATTGAAAATTTTGTTGGCGATGTGATGTTTAGGTGGTTGTTGCGTGTAGGTGTGTTGGTAATCATGTTAAGCGTATGATGATGAAACTTGTAGTCGTGGATCGATACAAATTCATATAATTATGAGTTGGTTTAGATTTGTATGGCAGTATAGGCTTGTTTTGTTAAGTAGTTAATCGATTAAAGTAGTTAGAAGTTATTTATTTTGTTGGGTTAGTTACTTAGATTACAAGTAACAATCTGTATATAAGTGTAAAGTTGAGTTTCTTTATATACAACTCTCTCCAATAATAAAAAGTGTCATTGTCTTACAGGTCCAAGGCATCTTGAACAACATGTTGCACATTCTCTTTCTTTTCACCAAGTGCATTTGCACTAACACGTTTATGACCCGTTGATGACGACGCTTCCACCGATGACACACATCCTTAGCGAAGTCTCTCCAATCAATAAAATTTTGTTGGGTTGTTGGGGTTTATGTCATTGTTCGAAATGCGTCGGGAAGTTGAGGTTTGTGGAAGCATGCCAAACTACAATTTGATGCGTTCACTATTGTGCATCTCCATAATAGTGAACCTGATGATCGTTGTTTTTGCAGTCCAAACTAGAACATCTTCAGGATTAATTTTATGGTATAGACATAGATATGGTCTCCAGATAAACTATGGAGAAAAAATATATTATTAGATTAGTAAATTATTAATATTAAAACTAAATTAACGATATGATGAGTATTTTATTTGTAATACATCGTTTGGTCCTAGGTGATCCAAAAGATTTCTATAGACCGTTATACAATGCTTAGGACATTTGTTGTTGTTCATCCTTCAAACGGACCACATAAACCAAAATAGTGAAAATAAATTATTTATAGTTATTTTTAGTAAAAAGTAAGTAAATGAAATAATGTGCTAAACTTACTTTGTCGTGTAGAGAAAAGTGAAGCTATTCTTGTTGGCGGGGCTAGTGAAGGAATTCTCGACCAAGCCCATGCTTGGAGCAAAAAAGTGCAACTAACAAGTATCCTTATATGCGTTTTTACAAAAATAACTATATAGATGAGACAAAAAAGTTGAACCCTAACTATATGTTCTTATTTTAGTTATGTCTCTTAACCAAGGTAAATACATAATATTTACAGTATTACCAGTAGTTTTGAGAAGACTAAATACCCTTTTTGGTCCTTTACCTATAACTTTGAGTCTATTTTGGTCCCTTTTCTTTTAAAACGACCAATTTGTTCCTTTATCTTTTAATAACATAGCACGTTTGTCCTTTATGTTAGAACCGTTAGTCAAAGCCAAAGTTGCGTGCCAAATGACTTTGATTTTATCAAGGTGGAGGCCACATATGTGTCATGTAATAAATAAATTTTAGTTAAAAATGCAAAAAAAATGAAATCAAATAAAAAATGAAAAATTGCTATAATTTTCCAAAAAATGAAAAAACTTATTGTCTTCTACATATCATGAAGACATAGTTTGGCACAACAAAAATATACAAAGGAAGACAAAAGGGTCGCCCTAACAACACGAGTATTCGAACCAAAATGGATTTGGCTGACAAAATCGTAATGGTATATATGCCATCAACACCAACACACACGTAAATGTTTTCTCAATCTTGAAATAAGTTCCACAACATAATTATTTTGCATAATTGATGTGATGACACTTGTGATAAGTGAAAATTTTGCTTGATTTACATAAGCCCTTATTAATTAAAATCATAAGTAATCACATACAACAACTCCAGTTTATTATAAAAAGATGATAAAACACCTGGGTGAATTTTTTTAAGGCAAAATACTCTTTTTGGTCCCGTAAGTTTACCTCAAGGTTCATTTTAGTCCCTTAACTTAAAAAATATTCATATTGGTCCCTTAACTCTTCAAAATGTTTCATTTTAGTCCTTTTTGTCTTATTAGCGACAGAGAAACTTAGAAATCGTCCGCTAAATTTGTCGCTAATTAGACTAAAAGGACTACAATGAAACGTTTTGAAGAGTTAAAGGACCAATATGAACATTTTTTAAGTTAAGGGACCAAAATGAACCTTGAGGTAAACTTACGGGACAAAAAAGGGTATTTTGTCTTTTTTAACTATGTTATTCTTAAGCACATGTGAAAATGGTCAATGAAATCGTAAAGTTTATCAAGCAAAGGTACATAGATCTCGTTAGGCAAAATAGGGGCTCGCATAGCGAAGCAAAGTCAATACACCTCGCCAAGCCAAGCTAGAGCTCGCTCAACCAGATGCAGGACAACACATGCATAAATATACTCGTTAAGCGAAGGAATTAGTTTACTAGGAGATCTAACGTGGGACTAAAGGATTCAAAACGTTATTCAAGATCAAGTTACTTCATAGGAAAGCAAATGGTTTCTCCTTTTAGGTCAAGTAACTCAAGGTGAAGGAAGACTGGCTCGCTAGGTTAAAACAATACCTCACTTAGCCAAGAAAGGCAACAAGGCCCACTTGCATAAGCTGGAAATCAATTTATGGTGCAAAAGAACAAGCTTTTTAGGCAGGTTAAATGTCTCACTAAGCAAGATATATGTTACAGACCTCTATAAATAGCAATTTGAACCATTCATTTGAGAGTCTTTGGAGAGGACTTGTACTATATTCTCGCTAGAAATACATCATTACAACAAGGGAGGAATAGAGATAAAAATATTGAAGGTGAAGCGTTGTCTGAGAAATCGACACAGATGCTATTCAGATTCTTTCTTCTAGATCATCATTGTACATCTACTATGAGTAAGAGTAACTAGTTTATCTTTTCTTGGTTTAGATGTAGTCATTTGAATATTCATATATCGATCTTAATCATGACTTTTTTGTAATTCTAATTCTACTTTAATATTGATGATCATCTTCATGTTTAATGTTTGTTTTAGAATAGCTAATATGATTTTGAAGTGATATTTAGAAATAATTTTCATTATTAGATCAAAAAAATTTATGCATTAGATGTTAAATTCTAGAGATAGATTTAGGTTTAGCATCCACCGATACTATCAAATCTTAATATTATCGTATTGGTTAATAGGCCGAGAGATCGTCCATTAGGTAATACAATTGACTTCAGGTTGTTGATTTAGAGATAAACAACGAATGCATAACGATGGGTGGTAATATTAATTGCTAATTAGAAATGCACATTACTGATCACAATAACACATAAATACAGGACGATAAAATCTAACTCCAACAATTTTTCTCATCTGTCAAAACATTTATCTCGTTTACCGTTATTTCTATATTAAGTTGTTACAACAAACAACTTCTGCAAACCTTTCATAAATTAATAAGAACTGTTGAACGACTTTTGAAATCGCATCAGTCCTTGAGGAGACGATAATCTTAAATACTTATTTATCTGTTAACGATACTATGTGGACAACAAAAAATAACGTCGTTATCTAGGGACTGGCGTTTAGATTTTAAAAAGAATTGTGATAATTTTGATTGTTTTCAGTATTTGTGTTCATATTTGTGCAATATTTAATTTTATTTTGTGTAACAAAAAGTTGTTGGTTAGTTTTGTTACAATTTGTTTATTAGATATAAGATTCCTAAAAATCGACTCTTGTTTGATCCCAAAATTAGAATAACCGCATACAAGAACAATAGGAAAACAAGAAAACAGAAACAACTAGCCAAAACAAAAGATCAAACAACAATTTTTGTTTCAACGTCTTTAGTCAAATCTGGAGAAATGACATATCTTGAAAACAACAACAATAACAATGTCAATTATCCAATTGTAAATAACAACATTGGAAGCAAAGAACAACAGCAATGGTTACCTTGCCACAACAATCTGAGACGGCTAACACATAGAGTCACACCTGAGAGAAATGCTCAACATGCTGAGATGAAAATTTGATTGCTACAAATTTTATATGCTAATCCTTTTACATTGTTAGTTCACGAAAGCCATTGAATTCGCCAATGAAAAAAATTGATACTATTTTTGGTTGAAAATCGATTTTATTGAGGTGGTACTCGCATTCACACCTCCTTTTAAAGTGCTTTGGCAAAATCGCACCAGATGTATTACCCATGTAAGTATCACTTCACATTTACTTTTTATTTTTATTTTTATTTTTATTTTTTAAATTTTCACATATTTCCAATCTACTTAGGTCTCACTATTACCAATTCAGTCCATTTTAACTTGTTGCCTTTAAATTTAAGAGCCGATTTTATAAAGCATAGACAGTTTTTTTTTCCCAATGATAAAAAATTTGTATTATATCCTACTTTTTCTCTCTTCATTTTCATATATTTAACCTTATTAAAAAAACAAAAAGAAAAAGATAACAAATCTACGATACCATACTAATCACTTAGGTCGGTACCCCAAAAAAGATACTTATATACAGGCTAGAGGACTACTAGTACTACTAGCGGTTAAGAAAGAAATCACATCAAACATTACAAAAATTCAAGTGGACGAGTTTAATTCTTTAACGTATTCCCCCCTCTAAAGAAAGCGACAATAACATTACAAGTTCCATTTCTCACTCGTAGTATGCCATAAATCAGGAAAACGAAAACTGGCATGTCAATTATTTAACACCATAATTAAACACCTCAACTACTCAATATTAACTACCCTATTTTTAATCTAAAAAATTTGAGTTTATAATAAGGAAAGTGGAGTTCTTCAACGTTCAGATGAATCTCATTTTGAGACAATTTTTTTATAATTAAAGGTAAAACAAGTTGGACATGCCACATGTTTTGCACAATTGTTGTCTACTTTTTTCAGAAGAAAAGCAAATTGTCTTGAAAGGCAGAAAAAAAAACTTTTTGTCAATTCTCTCCAACTTTATGGAGTACTACTAAGAAGTAAACACTCATATTAAAAAAAATTAATATAAAGATTTTGTATTTAAAACATAAATTAATATTTTCCGACATTTAAAAAAGGAATCTGTAAAAGCTGAATTTCTAAAGTGGATACAAATTACAAAAGGTGCAAACCAAATTGAGATCTGAAAAATTTCAGATTCAAGAGAAGAGTAAACTTCTAAAACAAAGAAAGAGATGGTGATGAACTGATGATAGACATGATATATAATAAATAAAAATAAAATTATTGTTCAAGAAAAGAGAGTGAAATGAAAAGAATCACATGAAATCATTCTCTCCCTCTCACATAGTAATTAAACTCAACAACATCATCAAAACAAATCCCAACCCACTTGCTACTAAACTCACCCCACCACTCTTTTCACCAGCAGCAGAAGGAGCAGGTGCGGTGCTATTCCCACCTCCAGTAGTGCTATTCGCACCTCCAATTGCAGTGGTCTCCACAGACAATTTCGCAAAAGCGTTCAAGTTATCCTGCGTTGAACCATGCTTCGCTGGCCTTCCACTAACAACGGGTCCCACTTGCCAGACCTGAGTGATGTTAACATCCGTCTTTTCCGGTAATATAACCGTCGCGAATATCGTTATAACGCCGTTAGCTTCTTCGCCGGAAACCGCCGATGTTGCAACGGAGAGACTGTCGGTGGCGGTGATAGGTCCGTATGAACTGATATTGGAAAGCTGGACTTGGACTTTGTCTTGGTTTTTGAAAGCGACGAGTGCTTGGGTTCCGACCATTTTGCCGCCGGTGGGGTTAATTCCCCATGCAACCCAACCGTTTTCAGGCGGTGTGGCGGAGTACGCGACGGAGATGGCGCGGGTGGTGTCGTTGTAGGTGTAATGAAGAGTCGCGCCTAGAGTTGGAAGATCTGTGCAGTTTGCGAAGGTGTGGTTTGATGAAAGCTTCTGAGTTGAGCATGTGAGAGCTGAATGAGTGGGGAAAAGAGAGATGAAAATGGAAACTGTGAGTGCTAAAACGAAAGGTGAAAAGAGTAATGAAGAAGATGAAGAAGCCATTGTTGAAGACAGTAACAAAGAAAGAAGATCGACAAAGAAGAAGAAAGAGATTGGTAGTAATGGTTTTCAACTTTGTGGTTGGAAGTAGCAAATATATAGTAAAAAAGAACGTGTGGAGAGCAAAGGAGTATTATTAATTTTCTCTTTTTTCTCTTTTAAAAAAATAAATAGTGTCAAGTGGAATATTGTCTTTATTGGTATAAAATTTGGATTTTAGGATTTTTTTTTTTTAATGGGATAGAAACGAGTGGAATTTTTGTATTTTAGGTATAAAATATGTGTTTTATTATAAAATAAAAATACAGATATTTTTCTATGGAGATATTAATATAGATATATATATATATATATATATATATATATATATATATATATATAGATGGTTGGATATATATCAATTAAGAATTACAATTTTATTATGTAATATTATTATTCTAAACAATTATAGATATTAAAACAAATCATGGATGAAGACGTGTAAGACTTATTAACACATTTTATATATATATATATATATATATATATATATATATATATATATATATATATATATATATATATATATATATATATATATATATATATATATATATATATATATATATATATATATATATATATAGAATAAATTCATTATAAAACAAATTATTATTTTAATGATAAAGTTCTTATCAAAATAATATAAATTTAAATTATTATCAACATAATAAGGTTTGAGATTAAAATGATATATAAATAAAATATGTTATTCATGCAAGATTTGGATTAAATAGAAATTATTAAAGTAATTTTTTTCTAATTAATCAAATTCGGCCACAATAATAAATTTTATTCCAAAAGAAAAACAATATAAATTATTTTATAAGAAATGATGCCTATAGTACATAAATTGATATTTTTATAGAAATACTTGAAATTTTTGCTGACTATAAAAATTATATGCAAAATATATTAATAAAGTAATTCATTTATAACATGACTATATTCATAATTTTTAAGAATTGTTCATAAAATATTAAAGTAAAAAAATAATATTTTAATATAATATTCAATTTCTAAACCCTATACTATTCACACAAAAAGTTAATGTATTATATGTTTTTTATATAATAATTAACAAATATGTAATTTTTTAATATGAAAAACTCATTATTGTCTACCATATTTATACTTTGATGACCAGCTTGACTACATTCATAGTTTTTAAAACTTGCAAATACTGTACAGTAAGTTTTAAACACATATTTTAATATTATAATTGAAAATATGTAAATTTTTATATAGTAATGTTTTGCATGAATTTATTTTAAATAATATATTTCAAATATTATTTTTTCAGTCCACAAAAACTTCAAGTATTTGTATTAAAAACTTCAATTAATGTACTATACATCATTTTATTCAAAGTATTTTAAATTGACTTTTTCAGTTAAAATTATTTTTATCTTAACCAAATTTGTATGATGTAAGAAACTTCCATTTTAATTATTCTAATTTATTCAAATTCTCAAATTAACCCACTAAAACATTGTTTTGATTTCTAGAAGAGAAAAAATATTGTTTTGATTTCAAATCTTAGAGTCACTCACTCAATTTGATCTAATTATTAATAGGTCAAATGTATTTTTTCTTCTTCAAGTAAGACATTTAAAAAAAAATTAATTCACTATCGTTTTTTTTTATCAAATTAGTTCTTTTAGTTTATACCTTAATACTCTCTCCGGTCCTATTTATAAGAGACATTTTACTTTTTAGATTCATTGAATAATCAATGTATTTGGTTTGTATCATGTACAATATATATTGATTATTCAATAAATCTAAAAAGTCAAATTTCTCTTATAAATAGAAACAAAGAGAATAATCTTTAAGAAAAATTATAAAAACCTTCCCTAAGGAAATTGTTTATCCCTCCACTGAATTTTATTTCTTTCTCGGAGACAACATCATCAGCTGGAAAACCAAGAAACAAACTATCGTCTCTCGCTCATCATTGAAAGCTGAATACCGCGCCTTAGCCAATACATCCTGCGAAGCTCAATGGTTGCTCTATCTCCTTCGTGACTTCAGAATCCCACACACTTCACTTGTCAATCTCTATTGTGACAACCAAAGTGCAATACAAATTGCCACCACTCCTATCTTCCATGAACGCACTAAGCACATAGAAATGGATTGCCACCTCGTTCGTGATAAAATCCAAGACCATACCATATATTTAATGTTGATCAGTTCTGCCAATCAAGTTGCCGACGTGTTTACAAAGCCTCTTCACCTTGGTCTGTTTTCCTCTTGTGTTTCCAAACTCGAACTATTGAATATTCATTCCAGTTTGAGGGGGGGTGTTGAAATACACAAGCCCATTAAACAATAACTCTTTAAGCCCATGTCCTGGTGTAAGTAGCTTTCCGTTTTTATCTCAAGTCTGTTTTGTAACGACTATTTACTTTTCTACTAATAGCCATATCTGCTCCTTCTGTAATAATCAAACAAAGTAATAATAATATTCAGTACTCCCTCTGGTCCCATTTATAAGAAAAAATTCCCTTTTTAGATACATTGAATAAATAATGTATCTGGACAACATATTATTTAGATACATTATTTATTCAATGTATCTAAAAAGAGAATCTTTTTTTATAAATGGAACCGGAGGTAGTAATTTTCAGTTTTCAATCATTCCCTTCTCTATGCTTCCGCAAGCTCACTTTAACATATTCTTTTCTTTCAACATATGTCTGATCATGTCAAATAGAGTTTTGTTTCTTCATTATTTATAGAATACAAATATACTTAATCTTAAAATTATATCTCAAAAACAAAAAAAAGTTATTTTCACAAAAAAGAAAATTGTACAATTTTTAATACAAAGTTCCATTGCTTAGAATTCCCATTCCATCAAAGCAAATTTTGTTTCTTCCAAAATCAAGATTGGGTAATGCAAATGCGACTTTTTGTCATGCTTGTGGAGAATTGCTAGTTTACTAACGTGTCCTTCATTGATTGGTTGACATAGCTTTCACTATACACTTTGAGCAAACTGATTGGTTGACCATGGAACTTAGTTGATCAGATTAAGATATTAAAATTTGTATTGGGGAAGTTCACAATTCACAAACAAACAAGACCAGATTCATATATATTGTTTTTTAATGTAACATTTTTGGCTGAATCAGCACGTGATAGTGAGAAAAATGCGATTACCCCATGTGAATGATAGTGAAATATTTGGAAAAGTTTTAGTGATAATTGTCAAATATACACTTTTGGTAATAGTGGGTGTGAGCCATAAGCAATGAGAAATTTTTATTGCCTTTTTGAATCATCATGCTGACGTATGGGAATCATTTTATTTACTTTTGTTTCTTTTAAAAGATGTTTTTAAAAAAGAAGAATATAAAGTGGTTGGTAAAGTTGCTTATTATAGTCGGTAAAGTTAATCGGATTGATGAGTCAACTTATTTCGAAAAAAAAGGTACTCTAGTTTTGGTTATTCGGCAATTATCTATATGTGCATTTGGCTTTTTTTTCTTTTTTTTTTACTTTTAAACAAGTGACAAAGACGAGGAATATTGAAAAATACTTCATTCTTCTATAATGAGTGACATACATTTCACAAAGTTTAAGAAAAGTGTATAAAAGTAAAAAAAAATAAATAGAGTTTTTACTATATTATTTTTATTATATATTAGGAATATGAAATTTTTATTAATTAGAGAGTAGAATAGGAAAATATATATTGAAAATTGAAATAAGTCATTTATTTTGGGATATCATTTTATTTTAAATGAATCACTCATTAGAGACGGAGGAAGTAACATATTAGCTTATCACTAATAAAATGGACCCAAATTTCATGTAGTGAAAAAAATACTTCATTCGTCCATTTAAACATATCTGATTGTTTGATCAACATCAAATAATTTTGATTTAAAATTAATAATTAAAAAATATATATATTTTTCTGATCTGTGTGATCGAAATCAAATGTTTAATAGCACTTAAACATCATGAATGCGACAAAAATACTACGTGAATAAGGACTTTTTGTGTGTTTATTTAAGATAATTAAAAGATTTCATATATCTTTTCATCTCTTAATTTAATTTAAAATTTCACTTTGTTATCTTATTTAATAAATGTTACGTTTTAGTCCTTAAAAAACTACTATTATGTTACCCAAAATTTAATCTATCATGTTAACTTTTAGCATTAAATGTCTTAGGAGAAACAATATTATTAACTGTCTATCATTGGGGTCAAACACCTCCTCATAACCAAGCCCGTGAAACCAGGAACACAGTTCCTCATTCATCTCCATTTCCCCAGGAGAAAGAGAACTCAATTTGGTGCGGTAGGAATGGACATCCTAGTTGAAGTGAGATGAAGATAAGCAATTAAAAAATGAGCTCTTACAAAAGCGATAAGACTCGACAAGGGAGTATCACAAAGTGAGAATGGCCTCCGGCGTAAGGGGTCCCACCAGAAAAAACGCCCCCCAAAAGTCACCCCAATCCAAGTTGACTAGTCATTCCTTATGTCATGTCATGTTATTGGAGCATCCTAAATCTACATACCATTGTTCACATAATAGATTTGCTTCACACGTGGTGGCCATGAGTAACACTGCATCTGATTCACCATCATCATGTGCTATGTTGGCCTCTTCATTATCTTTCTGAATTTTCTCCTTCTTGTTTCTTGTTTCTTGTACCATCATTCATTTGCAAAGTGGCCATGTTTCTCACAATTATAGTATTGTATCTTACTTTTGTCAGAGTCTTTCTTCTTGAACTGATTCTTGCCATGGCCTCCTCCTTTTTTAGAATATTTAACATTTTTCACTTCTTTTCTTTGCAGCATTGTACCAGCTTGGACTGTCGGGACCTCTTTGCCTTTCTTCTTGAAATTCCTTTCAACTCCATCCTTTTGCATGAATTGATCCTGCAATGCTTGTTTAATCTCTTTTAGTTTCTCTATCAATTGCCATCAACTCATGTGCTTCTAATGAGCTCTGCAAACCCTCAATATTCATGATCTGTAAATCTTTAGATTCTTATATTGCAACAACTATGAATTCAAATATCACATTACCTTCTTAACTACTTGCCAATAAGTGACTTCTTTACCACATGTCTTTATTTGATGGACCAAAGCAATTGACTTTGGGAAGTAATCACGAATTTTTGATTCTCCACCATTTTCATAAGTTCATACATTCTCCTTTGTGACTGCAACTTCACTTGCTTCACTTTGTCTCCACTATCATGATATTTCTCTAACACATCTCATGCTTATTTTGATTTTACGGCCTTTGAGATCTTCTCAAAGATGTAAGAATCTACATTTTGCCAAATGTAGAACAAAGCTTTGCATTCAGTCTTTCTTAAATTTTTTAAGGTGGTTCATTGAGCATGATATGCACATAATTCTTCATACCATTCTTGCACGATTTTAAGCACATTTTATGCTCGAAACAAAATGATTTCATTAGGGAACTACACCTTTCCCAATTGCTTCCATTAAGTGTCAAGATATTGGTTAAGAAACCACCATTTGCATTCATCTTTCTTTAATTTCAAGAAATCTCTAATACTTTTCTTCACTCTCTGTTTCTCTTTGTTTTCCTAACACTTCACTGGTGTTTTTCTTATGGATCAACACCAACCCACTTTGATGTTTTAACCAAGTTTTGATACCAATTAATGGTGCAACAAAAGCAAGTACGACATGCATGAGAATGGCAAAAACATGTTTAACATTCTTTATATAAGATCGTACTATTAACTAACTTTTAGTTAGTAACCACATATGGAGTTAGTAGTACGACATACATGGGAATGCCAAAAAATTAATATATATATATATATATATATATATATATATATATATATATATATATATATATATATATATATATATATATGGCATATTATATGAGAATGAATCTGAACAATTAAATTTTAAAATAAATGATGGAGATTATGTGTGAATCTTTTTTTCTCTCTCATATATCATTTAGGTTTAGGAATGGAATTATGGAATTGAGTTTTTATAAAACATGTTTTACATTTTTTATATAAGATCATACTACTTACTAGTTAGTAACCACATATAGGTTTAGGAGTAATTACATTTTTAACTAGCATTAAATACATACTAAACTATTAGTAACTCCATATTAAACTATTAATATCCACATACTCAACTATCAATAATTACATATTGAACTGTCAGTAACCACATAAAAAAATTGAATTACACAGCAACCAACTCAACTAATTATCTAACTAACTCCTAGCTAGTTATAATCCTCATTTAAAATTGTTACATAAATATTTATCTATCCCGCACATACTAAACAAAATTTAATAGTTAAATAAAAGAGAGATGAATAATTTTCTAAATTATCTTGATTAACTATTGATATATTCTAATTATGCATGCATAATATTAATCAGATGACACTTTTAAAGGAAATAAATTTAAATTATATTTAAAACTAAAAATAACATTTATTTTAGAATAATTAACTTTTAAAATGTTACTTCTCTTTTGTGAAAGATTAGAATTTTAAATTATGCGATACTTGCAATTGCCAGATAAAAAAATTACATTGAAATTAATGACATTTATTTAACATGGGATTAGAGTTTTAATGTATTAAAAAATTATAAATTGAAGATACATAATAATACTCTTTCCGTTTTAAAATTATTGTTGTTTACAATTTTTACACAGATTAATATAATTATGGGTCGTAAAATATTGCACTTTTACTCCATCAATCTAATAAATTTGTAAGAATTAAAATCATATGAAGAATTAAAAATAACATTTATTTTAAAACAAATTTTATCAATAGTAATTTACTCTAACATATTAGTACTTGTGAGCCAGTACAAATTTAATTATAAAAAGTGTAAGGGATATGAGGGTACGTTGCTAGCGGGGGTAAAAGTTTTAGCATAATTGCAGCTTGCATTGTAAAAGTTTGAACATAATTGCAGTTGCATCATTGCATGGATGCTAATTAATCGATCATTATTCATCACTATTCACTAGTATCATTATGTGTTAATTTGGCTTTTATTAGTAAAATTATTAACTACTAGCTAGCATCTAGAAACTGAATGATGATATTTTGGCTGGGATTTTTCATTTGCTACGGCATGCATCATGCATGTGATTGAGAAGTCAAATAATTTAATTTGTCCCACTCCCCTTCAATACGGAATGTAAATGTTTTGACTTTTTATTGTAATTTTTCATGTTAGGTCGGGTTGTGTGCCCCTCAACCCTAGGAAATTTTAAACTTTAATTATGGATTTTGAATTGCGTGGAAATGAGCTTGTTTAATTTTCTTCAATTTCAATTCTCACAATATGTTTAGTCAGTAGATTGTTATAAAGTCGACTCATGTGTACCTTTCATATTTTAAAAGATTTTTTTATTAGGTTAAAACTATTATGAACATCAACATCAAAAATAAAAAATTCAAACTTAAATATGATTTTCAAACACAAAAAAGAAAATGTAACTAAAACTATAGAATTTTTAAATCTACAAATCAAAATTTAAACTTAACTTTAGTCTATATAAAGACTAAACTAAATCAGAATTTAATCAAATTTTAAATTAAAATTTAAATCTACAAATCACATGTAATGTTTGTAAAATTGGTGACATTCTGGTTTATTTTGATATATAGACTAAAATTATTGATAAAATATATTACTATAAACAATACATGTTGAATAATTCTTTCAAATATTCAAAATTCAGATTTTAAATTTTTGTTTGTTTGTTTTAAATCTCAACAAATTCATGCCTGAAGCGTGGATTAATCATGCTTTCAACAAAATTTGAAATTGTAAAATATATTGGATTGAATGATTTTGGTTTATGACGTTTGAAGATGCAACCTCTTTCAATAGTGTTTACTAGAAGTGTTGGAAGGTTCATATAAGATGAATGTAATATTAATAAAGATGGAGAAGACAACAATGATCGAGAAAATCCATAATATGCAATTATCTCGAGCCTTCGTGATAAGGTTCTGAGACAAGTTTCAAAGGAAAAGACAGTTGTTAGAAAAATGGTCAAGCTTCAAGGTTTGTACATGACAAAATTCTTGGAAAACCATCTTTATCTGATAGAAGCTTTATATTCTTTCAAGATTAACGTAATTAAATATTTAATAGAACAATTGGATATGTTAAACAAATTAATTCTTAATTTGAAAAACATTATTGATGTTAATATTGATGATAAGGACCAAACCTTGTTGTTATGTGAAATATCAAAGTCACATGCACACTTCTAAGAAATGTTGTATGAAAAAAATCTTTGATTTTTGAAAAGGTGCAAAGTACTCACGATTCTAAGGATTTGAGTGAGAGAAATGAGCTTAAATTTTCATCTGTGGGTAAAGAAGTGTTCATGAAAGAAAAATACTCAAAAAAGATGGCAAGAATGATAAAAAGAAAGATAAATCACATCAAAAGACTCATGGTGGTGATGTTCGTTCTATAAGGCGTTATCTTTATAAGATGGGGTTCATACAAGGAAGGGGTGTCATGATAGGAAGAACAACAATGTTGAGAAAAAGGATAATGGTAATGTTGCCATTGTCCTAGATGAATATGAATCTTTTGATGCCTTGGTAGCCACTATCAATAACTCTGATAAAGAATGAATCATAGATTTTAGATGTACTTGACATATGATTCAAAACAAGTCATTGTTTGAGGACTCATGTGATCAAGATGGAGGATCAATGTTTTTTTTTTGGGAAATAATGAAGTATGTAAATTTGCTGGTATTGGATCTTTAAGATTCGAGTTTCATGATGAAATCGTGAAAATTTTCATTGGGGTTTGGTATATATACCTGATCTTAAGAGAAATTAAATTTCTCTTAGTAAACTTGTTAAGAAAGGATACATGTTCAAAGGTGAGTAAGGTGTTATGATAGGTATGAAGGGATGATCCATGGAAGTCACGAAAGGCATTAAGAGAAATAACTTAAATTATCTTGAAGCTAAAAATGTTATTAGTTTAGTTGCTATAACATCTAAAAAAAATCCTTGACAGAACATGCAACTTGACCATGTCAATGAAAAGAGTCTAGTTAAATTAGAAAAGAAAAACCTATTATGTCGTGATAAGGTTGAGAAGTTGAGATTTTGTGAACCTAATGTGTGTTGGAAAGCCTTGAAAGGTAAAGTTCAACAAAAGATAGCAAAGAACAATGTTCTCTTAACTATGTGTGTGCTGATCTCTAGGGAACTTAACATGGATGAAAAAAGTTATTCAAAAATTTAAAAATTAAAAAGTAATTAAACAGTTTTCAAAATTTTAAAAAATAACGGAGACTAAAACTGCATGCATAAAAATTTTGTATGTACTAAAATATATCCTTTTTTTAATAGAGACTAAAAATAAAATTTAAAATATTCATAAGGACCAAAAACATATTTAATCCTAAATTTAAAGAAAAAAACTTTATAGATGCAAAACCATATTTTTCTACACAGGTACATCACAACCATTTAAAGAGAATATTCTATAGATCATTCGAATTAAAGTTAAACGTCATTAAAAATCCAAGGACCATGATTAATTGACAGTGTAAAAAAAAATTATACCGTAAGTGCATACCAATTAAATTCTATTTTCTAATAACGAAATATTCCAATACAAATAAAACAAAATAATAAAAATTCAAATTAATATACTTTTAATTGTAGTAATTTTTTTTTTAATATTTCTACAAATACGCTATTATGTGAAATTGTAAAACATTAAATACAGTTTCATATATTAAAAAACAAATATTAATTTTGAGTTTAAAAATTCTTTTTAAAAATAAACACTACTTTAAAAGTGGTGACATTTTCTTATAAATAAATAGGAATAATTAATCTCTTAAGTTTTTTTCATAATAATAACCGAAAATAGCATTAATAATAATCACCTATTTTCTTCCCATTTATGGACATTATATCCAAAATATTTATTTAATTTAAGTTTATCATCAATAAACTAATTGATTATTGAAACAAAACACATAAAAGTTTTTTTCTTTTACTAAAACATCTAATGTTAGATTTAGATTAAATGTTTATTTTTCAAAAATATTACTTGAATTTGGCAAAAATTAACATGAAAAACATCTAATTAGCATTGTTTGTTATTTATAATAACAATACTAATTTGTGCCCTTATTTTAAAAATTATACATTAATTTATACTAAATACTTAAATTTTATTTACTGTTTGAATTTAATTTGTATACACTTACATAATTAATCGTGACCGTTATATTTAATTGAAATTTGATTTTAATTGTAAAAAAATTTATACGGACTATACATAACAATTACTCCCTCCGTTCCTTTTTAAGTGTCATTTTAGCAAAAAGCTCTTCAACCAAGATAGTGAATTGTTAGAGTTACTTTTCCTATCATACCCTTATTTATTTTTCTCTTTCCAAATAAATTCATTCATGCACTCTCTTTTTCCAATAACTAATTAAAAAATGTGAGGTGGAGTTATTAAGAAAATAAGGGTATAATTGACAAATTATAACATTAAATTATAAAACGACACTTAAATAGGAACAAAAAAATTCTTCTAAAACGACACTTAAAAAGGAACGGAGGGAGTAATTTCTTAGTGTTTTTAACATTGATTTTCTATTTAAGAGTTTTTTAATACTTAGCATGAGTGTTTTAAAAATCGGACCGGACATCAAACTGGCGAGGATACTGGATTACTCGTTTATTAGACACACCACTGAGTCACTGGTCGAACCGCATGACTAAACCAGATTAAATCGGATAACTCAGTTGAATAGACCAGTCGTTATAACAAAATTATATAGGTATAAAATCTGTCGAACCAGATGACTCAGTCTCTACAAAATATAACTAACACTTAAATTTTTTGAAAACATCATATTATAAAAAAATTCACAAGCTCATAATTTAAATTCAATCTTTACATATAGGTATCACACACAATAAAATAGTACATAATTAAAATAGTGCAAAAAAAAGTTTAATCGCAACATAATCTAATTGAATAATTTATAACAAAATAATTCTATTGTCTACTAAATTTAATTTCAATAAAAGAAAAATTATTTTAATGTTGAGATCTCCTTCTTCAATATTAAAATCATCGGTAACAAAATCAACCGCATCTGCAACATTTTTTTTTATATTTTAATTTTCTATTAAAATAGTCAAAACGACATTGTTTTAATTTTTTAAAATAAAAAAAATGCATTTAAATCGCCTGTTCACAAAAACTGTCGGTTTTCTCAATTTTAGCAATTTACACCGATTTTGATCGGTTCACACCAATTCAATAACATTTCCGATCAAGTTATTGAACCAGATCAATTACTTGGCCGATTTCCGGTCTAACCGATCCGACCGGCCGGTCCGATAGCATAAACTTTCAATTTCAATAAGTATTTTTCAGTTGAACCTTGAAATTAAACATCATGTGAATTTTTCCAATTGAAAGTCAAAATAATTCAAAACATCATTAATTAATTTGTTGACTATTACTATAATGTTCATTAATACCATTAACTACAATGTCTTATAATGGATGACATAAAAGTCCATCGACTTCTATTTTGATAATTTCTTTAGTTTTTTATGATGCAGTTTTGGTACTGAGCATGATCCATGTCTTTTATTTTTTGGTACTGAGCATGATTCATGTCTGATAGCTTGCTTTCAATGCAAGCTTCCTTAATCTAAAATAAAGAAAATGTGTCGATATTTAAATAAACATTAAAGAAAAGTTGTTCTGAACTTTTAAAGGCAAATTTACAATAATTTAAAATTATTAATATTATTTGGAGGTGAAATTATCAACATTTGTTGGAGGATGGAATTTGGACTTGGTAGGAACTTTAGCCCAACCTATTAAAGATATTGGACCCATAAGACCAAGTCCAGCTAGAGAAATATTATTTTAGTCAATTTTATGAGAATTTAATTTGTCATCCCCAACTCATATGAGACACCTCTATACATTGAATACATTAAATGAATTTATCATATTATCTTTCACAATTTTATCATATTTCAAATTCACTCAAACCTTTCATATTTATTAAAAATTATTGGATGATATCGAAAATTTGCAAATTCATATCGGACATTTCATCCAAAGTAAGTTTTTTTCAACTTTCATGATTTATAGTGACAATATTATAATTTTTAGTAAAAAAATCATAACTTTCACGAGTACTATTTGCTAAAAATTTCCAAAATTTCGGTAAAAACTCATGTGTTTATACCGTGAATTTTAAAAAAGTAGGCAAACTCATTACCGACAATTTTGAAATTCTCGATAAAAACTCATACACTAAACTACTTTTTGAATTTTCTTTCTATTTTTTAGTGAGGACCAGGGAAAGGAAGCCATTATTGCTTCAAAGATCACATATATAAAGACAACAATGACCCGTGCTAGGAAAGTTAAGGCAGTGTCATTGCAGCTACGGGCGGGGAAAGTATTTCTTATTAGTTCTCATTGAAAACGACTGGCAGAGTAGTCCTTCCGCACACCTCGTAGATTCTGACGCTGAGCTCTTAGAGCTGGCATACATCCCAAAGATGATCTAGATGAGTAGGTTGTTGAGGGTGCTTATGGTGAAGAGGTGTAAGGTCGGGTTGTTTTTGACCCATCTATGGTGGCCGAGACAGACAGACACTTTTTGCTGATGAGGTGGCCAACAAAGATGCAACCCATATTGTTGATGAGGTGGCCGACACAGACGCGACCCATAATACCAATGAGGTCAAGACAAATGCGTTCCCTGTTGCTGCTGAGGCCGAGACAACTGAAGTCGAGGCTATTGCTACTACTTTAATTGAACCATTTGTGCACACTGACAGAGAGTTTCTTAGAGGACCCAGTGACCGATCACTGCTTACAGAATATGGCGTCAATGTGGCATACCGATTATGATAGGGATATATATATATATATATATATATATATATATATATATATATATATATATAGTTTAACTTTAATTTATTAAATGTTGATACTTAATGTCTCGAAACTAACTGATAATTTTGTGAACTCTGTTTGTCACAGGACCGTCCCACGCTGAAGGTGACGTCCCACGAGTTAAAGATGAAGAACTTCGGTAAGGTTCTGAGGCCTGAGCAGGTCAGGAGGACTGTTGTTGATTTCAGTCTTCTATCAATGGTCGACTGCTCACTCACCATGCTTGACACACATGGGGAGATGACTATCACTTTGGATGACGTCTCCTCACTATTCCATCTCCTCTTTGCCGATAGATTTCCCCCCCGCTCCTGTTAATAATCTGAAGCTTGCATGTATCGCGACTACATGAGATTTATAAATTACCGAGGAGGTCGTGCTTGAGGAGTTTGATTTCTGTAGAGTAGCTCACTTTTAGATGTGTTGGCTTTCGGGACAAGTATATCGAGTTTGTGAAGCGGAAGATGTATAAGGCAACCAGAATGGTGTACATTCTACATTTAGTAGCATGTACTATCTTTGCAAATAAGTCTCGTGTTTATATTGATGCTCGTTACCTATGGCTATTCAGTAGCCATGGGCATACCAGTTAGGCTTGGGAGTGCACTGCATTAACTAACATATATGTATCAATTTGAGTTGCGAATGCCTTTGACTCTAAGTACCTTGTTGGCTATTTGAGTCTATTCCATGTATATATTGAAAATTATTATTTGTAATTTAGTTCTTATGTATATTTGTTCTTTTATCAGTACTGAATATAAGAGCAATTCCCCACCATCTGTGATAGGAGGGTACAACATACCCATGCTGACTCTCCACGGGAAAAGAGATGGAGGGATATGCAAGCACATCCAGGCGGTGTTACGGAGTACAGGCTTAATGTGCTGACAGTAGAGGATACCATCTGGACACCCTACAGAGATTTAAGACATTGATGTATCTGAAGAGCCAAATCATTATACCATAATCTGTATGTAAAAGAACATCAAATGAACAATAAAATGCATGCAATCCGAAAACAATGATTTGTTTAAGTTGTGTGTCCCTTACTAACTGCATAATCTTACACTATGTATCAATGCCCCTTATAAAAAACATCTCCAACATTAACATGTTCTCATAATTAGACAAATATTTATTTTATATTGTTAATAAACTTGTCGAGGTTTCTTCAAACTGTAAGTGAGTTTTCTTCAAACTGTAAGTGAGTTTTATATATTCAACTATAAATAACCTACGTAACATAACTTTTTTAGTTTTAAATAATTAATTATATATTTAGTTGATGATTATGTTTCGTCTGCAAGTTAATTATACAATATTTAAAATATTAAAAAAATTAATGAGCAAAAAATCATGTAATTTATATTATATTATGTTTCAAAAGAATTTTGAAGTAAAAGGAGTCACATATGACAATTATAACGAGAAATAACTTAATTAATTTGTATCTACCTTGTCAAAAATTGAAAAAGAAGAGCACGAAGATCTTAATTTTTAAAATAAATATAAAAGTATCAAATCAACTTAAGAGATAAGTTTTCTCATATATTTTAATTATTGTATACATTGTTCTAAATCATGGAACTAAATCTATGGTTAATTGATCATGACATATACTATAACTATGATTTAATTTATTATTGTTTTGCTTATAAAGAAAGAGATAATATTTTTATGGAGATTATATGAACCCATAATATGTAGTATTAAAATTTTTGTTATAGACAAAAACAATATTTTAATTAGTTATATTAATTAAAAAATTTAATTGAAATATACTAATAATATAAAATATTTTCATACTGACAGTAAATCGTAACTATTCAGATCTTAAATTATATTTGAGTTTTATTTTAATTATATAAAATAATAATTATAAATAATTGTGATGAATTATCAAACATAAGCGCTTGTTTGAAAATTGTAAATTAACACCAAAATTATTTAGTTCTTAACTTTTACTTATTGAATTTTCTTTACTTTGTTGTAATAGTTTTTGTAACAATAGAAAAACATACAGTCCTCCTTTGAAAATTAGTCATAATCTTTTCGTTTTGACCATTGAATCATAAAACAGCTACCTATATTGAATCATAACACACAGCTACATACATTGAATCGATGGAGCCCTTATGGCCTACATAGCTTCTTTTATTGAAAGTAAATTGAAAGTAAAGGTGTTTTTTTCGGACTTGGATCCTCTCCTTCAATATTCTTTCCTTCCCTCTCCTTCCTCTCTATCTCTCTCTTAATTTCACTCTCACTCATCATTAAAAAGCATAAAATAATTAAGAAAGAGAATGAGGTTAAGAGAGAGATAGAGAGGAAGGAGAGGGAAGGAGAGAATATTGATGGAGAGGATCCAAAGTGATTTTTTTCTAAGTAAACATGGTAATTTTTCACACCTACACAATGTTTTCACCCTTACACAATTTATTCATGGATAATCTAAGTTTTCGTGTGTAATAATTGTCATGAAAACATAATTTATCGAAGAATAAGTTATGGGAATTTTCGAAATTTTTTTGTTACAAGTTATATAGTAAACAATTTGTAAAATTAATTAAATAAACAAGTTTATTCACACAAAAATTTATTTATCCACAAATAAGTTGCGGGTAAAGTTATAAAAATATTTTTTTATAGATTATTTATTAATCAATTCGGAAAACTTGGTTATCCGTTAAACAATTATGACACACAAAAACTTATATTACCCACAGTTAAGCTTTGAATAAATTTTAAAAAAAATTTGAAAAAAAGTTGTATATATAGGTGGAAAAAATTAAAATTAACTTGATCCGGTTGCTGTGAATCTTAGTGGAAAATCCGATTCGTCGTGGGTTCGTTGGATACAAGCATATTATATGAAAAACAAACACTTGGTGGAAGTTGAAGTAAAAAATAGAGCATATTTGGATTTTGAAGGCAATTCTTGGACAAAGAGAGGTTGGGAATTGTATGGAAGACTGAGATGATATTTCAAAGTTGGAAAAATTCAACAAGAGAAAAATCTATACAATTTTGCAAAACTGTAAATCAAAGGTTAATTAGAGGCATCTGACATACGAAAACAATGCACGACCTCGTGTCTGCTTTACATTATGGCTTGCCTGCCATGAGAGATTAGCTACAAAAGACCGTCTATTCAGATTTGGAATGATTAATAACACAGAATGTTGTTTCTGTTCTAGAATAGAATCAATACATCATCTCTTCTTCGAGTGCTTTACTATTAGGAAGATTTGGATGGAAATCTTAGACTGGATTCAAACTCAACATAGCTCTTGATCTTACCTGATCAGAGTGGATCGTCACAGTCAGCTACGGTGGACTTGAAGAATTGAGAAGAGAGTACCTGCAAGATACTCCGATGCCAAAGTAAGAAAGCAATCAGAGAGAGCAAGCACAAGGTTTATGAGAGAATGAATGAATACTTGACCCTCTATTGAAAGAGGGTATTTATAGTCCCCAACGCTGGGCCAAGGTTCCCTAATTGGGCCAAATCCAATTGGAGGCCCACGTGCTAGGAACTACCAGAATCCCCAGTGTTAGGGCTGAGTCAGCAAGTAACTTCGCGTTCTGGATGAGCATGGCATAGGGTTTGGAGGGAGTTGCCTGAATCCCTCCCAGTTGGTTTGACCACGTGGTCCTATGTGGAGCTGACTTCATAACGGCTACTGGAAGTGTTATTAGGCCTAGAGTGATTGGGCATGTTCGGTCTGGGTAAGGGATTGAGTCTGCTAGGCCCTAATGTAAGCGTTGGGCCTGCTCGGTCCAGACCAGAACAGTCCTGAAGATTGGCAAAAGGAGATGGAATGGTTAACACAACACACAAAGGGAAAAAGTGCAAAAGCTGCTATCCTTAAAATGGCGATTACAAAGACTATGTATGCAATTTGGAATCTGAGAAATAACAAATTTTTAGGTGATGTTGCAGATAACACGAATATAGGGGGGAAATTATAGACAAACTTGTTTATAGAGGGTGGAATAATAAGAAGATTATGAAGTATATTGCTATTCTAATGCTAGAGGATTAATAGTTTCATTTGATAGTATTGGTTCTTTTAAGTTTCTTTAATATGTTGGTAGTTGGATCCATTTGAAATCGCTTGTAAGTATAGTTTTTGAATTAATCAAAAATTATTAAGTTCAAAATAATTTAAATTTGAAAAAATACCGTGAAATACAAATATTCATAAAAGATAGTCAAGTTGACATTCAATAACACTAAAACTATACAAATGAAGTAGTCAATTGATGTCTTTTGCGACAACAATCACCTAAAATTCAAATAAAAATCCTTCTCAAATTATCTAGCGCCCAAAGCTAGAGCCTTACTATCATATAAGGCCTCAAATAATGTTGTTTTTCAATAACTCCTACCTTCTCGACCGAACCATTCCCCTCTAAATCATGATCTAAATAAAACCCTCTTTTAATCGCCTTATCATCATCAAGAACTAAGTAACTACTCTCTACTCCCTCATGCAATTGAGTTAGAGACATTTGTTATAAAATAGACCTAAATCCAACCCATCGTGCATTATAAAGTTCATATATGAGTCATAAAAAAAGTAGACACAAAAAGAAGATCATATCATAACTCCAAATATAATTTCAACCTCCTTCAAAAATCAATATTTTGAAAATTCACAAAACGTGTTTTTAATATTGCACACCAATTTATTTTTCTATTGCCAATATATGAAGGTTGTATTGACAATAGAAAAATATTGCACACCAATATAAAGGTTCATGAAGTGTTTCACTCAAGTCCTAATTAAAAATACTTTTTCTAATAATTAGAAACCTTCTAATTTGAGTAACTTTTTATTTCTTTTTCTAATAAGCTTTTGTGCTTTCTTTTAAAAAATAAAACATATTTTGTTGAAATAATTATTCAACTGTTAGATGCCTAATAATACTGTAACACAACAAAACCCTAATAATACTATATTTAATTTACAAATAAATATTTTTAAAAAATAACTATCAAAAAATTAAAAAATCCTCATCCTCATTGAGACTATTACTCAATTTATCAACCCACCCTGTTTTATCTTCACCATTAACCTTCTTATCTTCCATTTTATTCTTCTTCTCTTCATTATTATCACCACCCTCAGGAAAAAACACTTCATGAACAAAAACCTCCACATATTTCTTACTATACCCTTTAGTATTCTCATTCTCAACTTCAATACAAGGAATATAAGGTGGTCTTGCCAATTCAACCACCCTGTCCCACATAACTCCTTTAAAGAAATCATGACCCTTGATCTCATCCACCTTGATCCTACGGTCAGGATCCTTTTCCAACAATTTGCGTATCAAGTCCCTTAACGCCGTTTTCTCACCCGTTAACTCAGGTTCCTTTGACAAAATCCTGTAAAACGTTTCTTTCCTATTCGTCCCGTTAAACGGCGTCGTTCCATACAGCATCTCGTGTAAAACGACCCCTAACGACCACCAATCAACTTCAAAACCGTGACCTTTTCCAAGTACGATTTCAGGTGCCACGTAATCTTCCGTTCCAACGAACGAGTTCGATTTTTCAACTGATTCAACCGATTCCGACTCGTTTCTATTCACTGAGTTCACACCGGGCTGCGAGTCAAAATCCGAGTCACACGGTGAGATCCCCGAGTTACATCGGGAGAATCGCGAGATCAACCGCTTCTTTGTATGTTTCTCTTTTGATAAGTTAGACTTAGATCTATCCGACGAGTCATTACTCAGTGATTGAGTTGGTGATTTAGCTTTCAGCTTTGTAGATAGATCGAAATCTACGAGCATTATGTGACCGTTTTCTTGAATCATCACGTTCTCTGGTTTCAAATCTCTATACACTATTCCTTGATGATGAAGATACTCCAATGCAAGAACCAATTCAGCAGCGTAAAACCTTCACCAAAACAAGAAAAAAAATCAGAATCTAGTAAAAATTTTGTATATAATTAAAGATATTCATATTGATTATTGATTGAATCATGTAAGAAAATTTACCTAATGGCATCATCGGAGAACATTTTCTCAGTTTGTTTTTTTCTGAGAGAATGGAGGTTCCCGCCATGGCAATAATCAATGGCGAATCCAACGATTTTCTCGGTTTCGAACACACCTCGCAACCGTGGTAGAAGTGGATGATCGAAACGACGTAGCACTTCTTCTTCAAACGACGCTCTCTTGTACTCGCCGGAGCCTTTTGAATTATTCTTTGCGTTCTTTTGATGTATAAGAGCTTTGGATGTTACTTTCAGAGCAAGGCACTCGTCTGATGACCGGTAACCGGTTCGCGCGAGAAACACGACGCCCTTGGCGCCGCGTCCCACGGCGGATATGATTTTTAGTTTTTTGAAATCTAGGGAGTTTGCTGTTTCGGTTTGGTTGTTTTTGCTGCTGCTCATTGTGCAGCTGACCGGGTACCGGGAAAGAACCGGGTAAGTTTTTTTTAACTTTGAAGTGTAGTTTTGTTTGTTGTGTGGCTTTTAGAGGTTTTATAAAGCTTGAAGCGTGTTGGGTACGTTGTTGTTTCCTTTCTTGTTGGACAAGAATTCAATGTTTCATCATGTGAGTGAATTCAACTTAATGGTTTTTTATACATATAGATAGTTTGAACCGTGTGTAATTGTGACACGTGGTAAGAATAGAGTGTGATGAATATATAAAGTTGTGAGTGATGAAGAAATAGCGTTGGGAGTTAGAAAGAAGAAAGGGTGAGAACGTGATACCTAATAGACAGCAAATGGTGGGTTGAAAATTGCGCGTGTGGGATTTCTAGAATCCGTTCCACTCGGGTTAGGACCATGGAATGTTTCAAAATCAAAGTCAAGGTGGGGTATATAATAATATTTTGTTTTTTATTCAAAAGATATTTAGATTAGTGGAAGCACGATAATATACATGATGATAGCTAGGGAGAAACACAAACAGTCTATAAATTAACATATTAATATATGAACACTAGTACCTATTGGTACAATATGAAATTTACTTATAGTGTACCAATATGAACTGCAACAAAATCTGATTTACGTTCAATGTTAATTTAACGGTGCACAAATTAGATACGGGTGTTGTTCCAATAAGGTGAAATGAGATGGGAATAAAACAATGATCGAATAGATGCTGAAAAAGAAACTTGTATACGGTACTGTAGTTTTTTATTCACGCACAATAGAATTAGGCTATATTTGGCAAAATAGCTAATACTCCTTGTGGTCCTATTTATTCTCTTTTTAAATACATTGAATAAATAATGTATTTGGATAACATATTGTCCAAATACATTATTTATTCAATGTATCTAAAAAGAGAATATTTTTTTATAAATAAGACTGGAGGTAGTAGTTGTTAAGATAGTGATTATGATAGTAGGTACATCCTATTTTTTTTAAAAATAATATATTTGAATTTTTTATTTCCACATTTAAAACACATTTATTTTATTTTAAATTATAGTTAAATATAAAAGGTAATAATGAGTTTTTATTAAATAATCAGGATACAAATTGAAGAAAAGAAACAAACTTGTAGTGTCCTAAATGGTAAAAGCTCGATATTACGGGCGTCCATCGTCCAACAAATAGGTTGCTTGGACGGAGTATAGTGAAGTCGTCCATATAGTTAGTTTGACGTGAAAGTTAAGCAAGAGCGAATCTTTATTGACATCAAAAATATAGTCTGACTGTTATTTCCTTAATAAATAGAGCGAATAAGGCCACGTCTAATAGGTCATAGACCCTAGTTCTAAGAGAACTCCTATAAATACACTATCTCTCAAAGGAATAGAAGAAAACTCTTGAGTAACACTTACTTACTTACACACATTCAAACACAATTTAGAGAGTACTCAACTCTGAGTAACAAAGTCAACATTACTCAAGTCTTCTGCATGCGACCTAGCTGCGTCGACCAGCAACAAGATCTCTTACCTCACGTGAGTTGGTCTCTTAAACAACCTCAGAAACCACCGTACAAAGCTACTCGTCGTCGTGGACTAACACTCACCCCAAACGTGTAATATACATACCAAGATCACTAAATCTCCATGCCTTTGCAGAGATAACACTCACACGCACTTGTTCTTTCTTGAACAATATAGTGGCGCCCACCGTGAAGACTGATAAAACTAACATGAGTCACACTTTTTTCCAATAATCATCCCCTACTCCTGAGGGTACCAGAGGTACAGGAGTCGTCAAGGTCATGATGGAGATGCGAGCCGCCATAGATAAATTACGACGCCACAATTGAACATTTGAAGACAATGTCCAAAACATTAGACAACGCCAACAAGAGGTCAATCCCCTCGAAGAGATGGAGATGTTGGATCTATAATATGTATTCCATCAAAGTAGGCAATATCTACCGAAAAAAGTTAAAACAACTATGAAAATTATCTATCGCTTGCTCGATGATAACTTTATATCCTAAAGTAAACATATTGATTGACTCCCCAGTGTCGTGTTGGTCAAAAAAGTTTCGAGAAAGTGGAGATGTGCGTTGATTACACGAATCTTAACTGAGTGTGCTCTAAAGATTCGTACTCACTTGTAAATATAGATAAACAAGTACACAATTTGGTCAGGTATAACTCAAAGAAAAAATTGATAAAATAAGTGTCGTTTTTCGTTGTATAGTAAATAATATATTAAATTTATTATAAAATATTATAAAGTTTTCTTTTAGATAAAATATATATTCTTTAAGGTATGTTTATTTTAAGGTTTAAAAAATATTTTTTGAAATATAATTATGTTTTAGAAATTAGAATCAGCATCAATAATTTTCCACGTTCAAGGTGTCGGTGGTGGGCCGCGGCTGAATTTTACCGACAGTTCATCTTTTTTTTTTTTTCTGTATAGTTTAAATGTATAAGTTTCATAAAATTAAAACTCTCATACATCAAATAATAATTTTTTTGAAGATAATACAACTAAAATAAATTAAATTATTATTGTTTGTTTCGGTTTTCAGATAATCCATTTTTATTAACATAAAATTAATGTCAAAATCAATTGAGATGGATTAGGATTGGTTTGGTTCAGTTTAAAATCAAATTTTGAAAGGAAAAAAATTAATTTAATTAATTTGAATTGAATAATTAACTTGCTCTTGAATTCAGATAATCCTTTTTACCATTTTTGTATGAAGAAAAATTGTCTTAAACTTTGTTCTTAAGTTAGACAACAATTCATTTTAAAAAGTCAAACAACAGTTTATTATAAAATAAAAGTTAGACAACAGTTTTTTTCTATTAATATTTCATAGTTTCACGTATATGATGAGCTCATAGACACTACTATTATTGTCTTTGACAACTTTCCTTAGTGGACATCTTCGTGAAAATCATGTGTGAAATCTTTGACAAAATTAAAAATTGATTCAGTCACAGAAAAAAGTGTGCACCGTCAATTAATTATGAGCATTGTTATATAGCATGAGAGATTTTTCGTATCATTTGCACGAACATGTTTAGATTGTAAATTTTGCACTCATAGTTGAGATTATAATATTTATTTTATACTACAGTAAAATAAATATAGGTTAAATGACTTGTAGAAAAAAACTCATTATTGTTCAATTTAAAAACAAAAGCACTACAAGTACAAAATATACTCTTCTTTATATCACCTACATTTTTTTCTCTTCATCAAACAACACATCAAAATCAATTAACAATTCATTCGCATAAGATGTACGAAAATTCTCTCGTACCTTTAAGCATTTTCCATTAATTATATATTACATACATGTGACTCTTACCAAAAATAAATTGATAAATTTGAAAGTAGAAAATAATAGTTAATACTTTAATTTTTTTATAGTTGCGTGTATAAGAGAGTATCCTCATAAAAACGGTAATCAAAAAGTGAATAAATAGTACTTGTTGAACATGAACAAACCTAACTATTACTGTTAAATGAACGTGAATGTTCTTTTCTTCTCCATGAGTATGACCATGAATGCCAACTGCCAAGTACAAAGTGATTAGAATCACTAGGTTAACAGTTGCCTTCTTTTGTTAAGATAATTATTTTTTGAACTTATACTTTGAATTTATAAATAAAATTAGACAAGTGTGGTAACATCATTGTGTTTCAATTTTTTTGGGATCTAACATGTAAGAATATTTTTATATTCGGGCCTTTTTTTATAACAACACATCAAATGAAAGACACTACATATTCATCCAAAATCTTAAGATAATATGTGTATTGACGATTCTTGCCATGTGAATTGAGCACTCGAAGTCGAGATACCATTGATCGCGACATTCTACATCTTCTCTAACATCCACCATCACATTTTCAATTTGTGGTAACCGGTTACCGTGGGCTTGTAATCGGTAACAACTGCCTTCTGCCACATCTAGTTATCGGTTACTAGCAGAGTGTAACCCGTTACTGCTGCCTTATGTGCTGCTTTGTGCTTCAGTGATTACAATCAACAGTGTGCTCTCATCATCCTCTTGCCTTGTAAATTTTCACTATTATGGAAAATACATACCACAACGGTTAGAAAAGGGATACCACAACGGTTGACCAACCGTTGTGAGGTAACGTGTGATTGTTGTATGATGCTTTCCACCACGATCGCACGACCGTGACTATATGTTTGGAAGCGCACTAATTATCACAACAATTACTTTATACAACTGCTGTGATATACTTTAAAGAGAACTTTTTAACAACGATTCTTCTAAACAACCATTGAGATATATACACTGAATTTATCATGAATTACTTGGAGTGCTTATTTCTATCGGAAGTACATAATAATTCAAATGCATTATATAAGCTTTTGGGAGCAATTCGATATGACAAATTTAAAAAATAAGCACTTTTGAAACTGCAGGAACTGGTTTTTTGAGGGCATAACCGGTTACCTGAAAAGGCGTAAACGGTTATAGGAGGCTATTTTAATTGTTAGAACTTGTTTTAATGCTTTTAGTTATTCAACCCCCTTCCCTCGCCTATATTTCATTTTGCAACATATTATTTACATTGCAAATTAAATTAGAGGTGAAGGAACATGACGTTGAAAAATAAGAAGCGTTAAACCATGTTCAATTTGTTAAATAGCGAAATGAAGATAATAGACTGAATATAACTTTATCCATCCTATTATAATTTTTTAATGCAATCCAAAAGGCTACATATTCGGTAAGGTGTTGAAAAAACACTCAAACCACATAAGATATATTAAACTTATCTAAAACAAATATTAATAAAATATTCATCAACAACAAACCTTAAACAACATAGAACTTATATGTAACAAAAACAATATCAACTCATAAAATGTGCCAGAAATGTATCTGTCCCATAATGGAATCAACAAATGAAAGGAAAAGAGGATGAAGCTGAAGTCGGAGCATCAAACATGTGTTAATCGATAAGTTTGGAGCGCTAACACAAGTTTGTTGTGTTAACTTTACATTCATCCTCATTGATTTTTATCATTCACCCATCCATAATTGCAATTCAAAACAAGCAGGATCATAAAGATAAGCATAAACAAGTCAAAACCTGTAGAATCATAAACATAAACATAAAAAAGTCAAAACAAACAAAATCATAAACATAAACAAGTCAAAACATTATGACACAACTTATTGAAACCTAAATAATAATAGATTAAAAGAGTTTGAAACATAAACGAAATCGATGGGTAAATTTGGTGAAGACGAACATGAAGGTACCCATAGGTTCAAAGAAGACGAAATCGTTGCATACGTTTGGGGTTTTGTTTTGAGAGAGAAGATATGACTTATTGCATAAGTTAGGATTTTGTTTCGAGAGAAAAGAGAGAAATATGTTAGGATTTTATTTTGAGAAAAACAATAGTTATGTATTGAGTGAGAGACAATTTTGCTTAAATTTAAATAAGCATCAGTTTTCACCACGGTTTGTAAGACCAATCATGATGAAATGGTTGAACTTAACACCACGTTTTTATTTTAAAATATTAATGAAGTTCAATATTAAGGATACATGTCTCATAGAAAAGGACACAATATGAACTTCTTCTATGTGAATTTTGAGATGGTATCGTCAGAACTGACGCCCGAACCAGACTTAACCGGTGGTGATAAACCAAAAAATAAATAAATAAATGCTAAAAAATTTAAGGGAAATAGTTTCGCATAGAAAGTTTTACTCACATTAAAAGTCCTTATAAAGAGTTAAGAACATTTACTCAACAAAAAGACAAAAGAGGATAAAGAGCCACATGGACTAGTGTAGTGTAGTGGTCCAAAGAATTATGCCACTAGTCTCATTCATATAAACCCTCGATTGTGTCGCCACCAGCGACACTGACTCCGAGACCAGGTCTGAGGGCGTGGGCGTAGAGGCGCTAGTGACAACACTTGAGCACTTAGGCACGGCGCATCAGAGCAATAGAGCTATTTGCAACATTAAAGAAGTGGCGTCTGCGGCGCTCTAGCATTCAACCGACATTTGGCGGCTTGATTTTTATCATTGCTCTTGATTTTTTTCCGTTGTTGATAATTTGAATTTCGAATTCAAAATATGCAACACTTCATGAAGTGGTGAATAAGATAAATATAGGCGAATCATTGCAAAGTTATTCTGAAAATGTGTTGTTTCATCAAGAGTTGCAAACTTGTGAAACAACACATGCATGACCTATAAATACATTATTCAAGTTTTGAATATCACACAATCAAACACACATCCTCTTCATTATTCCATACCCTCTTCCATGCACCCGAGTTTTTAACCAGTCTTGTGCAGACTCGATTATAAGGTTGAATTATCCTGGGTATTCTTGTATTTCTACTCTAAGACTTCAAAGAGAGTGTTGAAATACTTTTAAGAAAGATGACTATATTCACGATTCAGGCCTGAATCTATTTATTTTTACCGAAATTTCTAACATCTCACATCATTTACTTAGTTGTCACGTCAAAAAAAAAATGAAACTCAAATAAAATGGGAATAAAATCTTAAAAAAAGTTAATGAAATAATCAATAAATCATATTTTAAAATGGGAAAATCAAAATTAAAATAAATTTAAGGGACCAAAAATTTATTTATCCTGATAAAAATTAGTTTAGGTCTCTATCCATGTTAGATTGGTTTTTAAACAAAAAAAAACATTTTCTCTCTATCTCAAATTAAGCATCATTTTTGTCATTTTTTCTCTAATTATTTATCCTTTTTAGAATATTAATGCATATGTTTTGATTTTTTTCTATTAATTTACTTTAATTTATTATATTTTAAATCACATAACTATTCTACTAATTAATATTAATATTTTTTTTTTAAAATTCCCTCCCACCTCTATTATGTGTTTCTTACAAATTTAGAAAAAACATGCATCTACATTTACAATTGAAAACATACAACATTAATGAAACTAAAACTCATAACCATTTTACTAACAAAACTCATAATTATAACATCAAAAGTGAAACATATGAATTCAATCATAAACGCTTTTAAAACTTACCAATATCAATTCAATTAATTATAATTTTAAATACTATAAATTTCAAAAACTGATTCATACAAATATTATTTATTTTTAAACTAATAAATATAATACTATAGGCTAAAAATTCACCAATAAACTCATGGCTACATTTTGCAACCTTAGTTTATTATTATCAATATTAACTATTTGTTTTGCTCTATTAGTTGAAATTGGAATTTCATCATATGTTCAACTATCAAATATTTCTCCCACTGAAAGTACTTATGAACTATCAAATATTTCTCCCATTGAAAGTAGTCATGTAGAAGCATCATTGTATGACAATTATTTGAGTGAATGTTCATCAAAGGTATACCCTTCATGTGGTGATGAAATATTCTTAACCATATTTTTTGGTAATCAAACAGCTAGTAATGAATGTTGCTTTAATCTTGTGAATGTGGTGGGAAAGCAATGCAATGAAGACATGACTAAATATATTTTGACTTCACCAAGTTATGAGAAAACAAGAGATATTATTACCAAAAGGAGCCAAAGTGTTTGGGATAATTGTATTTCTTCTTTACTAAATATGCCTGAAGATTCAATAGATCCTAATGTATTTAATTTTAATTCAGTAGGTCCTAATGTATTCAACTTTAATTAAGTATATTATGCAAATTCATAGTTGCTCAACTTGATATCTAATAAAATGGTAATAAACTCTAAATAGTAAATATTGTGCACTATAAATCTATAATATGATCTAATTAATTGGTATGAGAAATAATGATAGAGCAACAATTACTTTTAAAAATTTAATCATCCATTATTCCAAATTTCTGAAAAATATACCAATGATAAAAGAGATTTTGAAGAGTAATTGCAAGTCTCTAGTCTTTGTTTCAATAATAGATTTCAAGAATTTTCTGATTCACTAAAAAATTTGCATAAATATACAATAAATAGACATTCAAAAGAACCACCACAAGAAGAATTTGTTTACTATATCTCTGAAACTGCTAAATATATTGAACTAGAGATCTGAGAGGAAGACCCATAAACACAATGTTACAACTTTTTTTCCCAAAAAATATTATAGATCTAAAATCTCCGTGGTTATTCCAATTTAAACTTTGAAAAATCATTTTTTTTACCTTCATATCATGGTTATCTCTACCACCAAACCCTCTTTTAATTGTGATTATAAAAGGTAACAATGATTTAAGGGTGTTTTCACAAATGCCATCAACGTGCGGCGAAAGAAATTAAAACTCCATCATAAACAACTCAAGGGTGTTGTCATAAATACCACTAACGTACGACTAAAATAATCATTGCCCCCACAATGTCAATGCACATAAGGACAAAAAACCACAAAGTAGCAACTAAGGGTCCACCCTCCCTCTTGGTAACTATCCACTAAATCGGAATAGGTGAGTCCTCATTCATTGAGCTCGAACCAAATTCTCACTTGGGGGTGTGGAAGGGGTTTCGACCATTGGCCTACAACTATCCCCATATACGTCCAACAGAACTTTGAGCACGGCCTCAGAGAACAAGCTATCTCCATAAGAAACGAATTCGTGAATTATAGAAATGTCGTAAAAACAGGTAAAAATAATGGTAATTAATAGAAATTGAAATGCACACTTCAAAACAAGAACAATAAAGTTTACTTATTCATTGAAGATATATCAGGTACAAACACATTACATAAAAAAAGGAGAAAGATTATCTATCTGAATTGTCCATAACAAAGACCAACTCCACATTCACTATTTCTTGGTCAAGTCGGACTAGCTCTCAAGAAACATACACTATGGGATAAAAATGTTCCACTTGATGGAATGCATTCTCAAAGGATACAAGCATGGCAGAATAATTGTCTTTCACTTCCTTTGCATACTCTTTAGCTAGAGAAATATTTTCAATAAATGTTTCCCGAAGGTCGTCCTTAGTCTTCTTTCAAACTTCTCGAGTCTCTCTCAAGGATTCCATTAGGTCCACGGTCGTCTTACGAGAATAATTAATTCCTTTGCTTGGCTCAACACGAGAAGTTTCAGACATGATCTGTGCTATCTAGGCAAGAGATAGAGCTTTGGTTTTCCCCATCACCGTTCGTAAAAGTGATTATACCTTTTTGACCAAAGTACCAAGATACTCTAGTGGTTTCCCTCGATTGTAAGGGCCTTGACACATTCTTTAAGCACTTCCTTTTATCATTGAAGACGATTGAGAAAGAAGACAGTGCAAAAAGCTAAAAATATTGATTCCTATAGGGTATTATATATCATATCTTCCAGCTATTTATGACGAACAACTTCATTTTTCCCGAAAGTTATGTGCAGTCCTCTTTAGAAAGAGAAGCTCAGATCTCCCTGACAGTTATTGGATTGGGGCGGGAAAGAAGCGAGGGGGAAAGGCCACTAGAGTCGATGTATTCCCTCACATGGAGTCATATTTCCCTAAGTCTTGATCAAGCATCTGATCAACAGCTTGAGGAACCTCGTGTTAGACAAAGTCAACTCCTCTAGAGGGGTGAATGGATCCCTAGTAAAAATGAACTAGTGAAAATTCTGTTTTGAAAATTTATTAACTATGGCTACTTCTCTAGGCAGTTCATCGATCGTCCTGGCTATGGCTACTTCTTTCCCCAATTCCAAACGGAATTTAGATGATCAATCTTAATTTGCAAAAAGTGTTTACAAGAGAATAATAGCAATCTAATCTTACAAATGATATGTTTGATGATGATTCTAACTCCTACCGCTCCCTTGATCTTGAGCTCAATCAAGTAACTTGATAATACCAATTGATCATCCGGTTACTCCTACACCTTCGACAGAACCACCTTCTTCGAAGCTTTCACTCAACTGAATCCAACTACAAATTATCGTGACCCAAAGATTTCTAAACGAACCTCCGGTAATCGTTGCTTCTTTGACATAACCACCTTCTTCAAAGCTTTCACTCGACTGAATCCGAATTGAAAAATCTTGTCTAAAACCCCCAAATCAACACCGTGATCTTGGAGGACAAACCCTAACTGGTTTTTCCGAATGAAACACCCAAATATTCTCAACCAAATTTACAATTCAACAACCTAAATTGGATGTTATTAATCTAAATCTAGATGACACCCAACAAGAATGATTATGTATAATTATTGTGTGTATGCATATATATGATACATTGAAGAAGAAAAGAACTCTTTGGATGTTTATGGTTTCATCAAGTTTGAAATGATGCATGTATGAGGTATTTATATGTGTGCAAGTTGGAGGCAAAAAGAAAACTAGAGGTTTAGAAAAGAATGCAAATTTTCAAAAAAAAAAAAGTTACACATGTGTTAACACATGTAAGTCATGTGCTGACTCATTTTGACACATGTGTCGACACATGCAAGTCATGAGTTGAATCATAGTAAAAAAAATTCTACTATGTGTCGACCTGAAGAGCCTTGTGAGTCGACTCATGCAAACAGAAGCTACAGGCTTTAAAAAGCAAGTACATGTGTCAACTTATTCGACGTATGAGTCGACTCATTGAAGAAAATTTTCTTCTATCTGTCAACCTGAAAAGCTTGTGTGTTGTCACATGCATTATAGAGCCTACAGGATTTAAAACGCATGCACATGTGTCGACTCATAGATCGTATGTGTCGACACATAGACATGTTTTTCATATAAAAACATGTTTTTAATGCATAAATCCTTTTCTAAATACATTATAAGCTTCCTAATTCTAAGATGCACATTAAGATTCAGAGATACCAAAGAGGTCGTCCAATATACAAAAATGCTAAAATTTTCCTTGTTTTGACATCATGCAAAACATCTCAAATGGGATAGTGTACTCACACTTCGAACTCAAGACTAATTACCAAACTCCCTAAAGCCACGACCGATGAAGACCACGAGGAATTTCCAATTATGACGTGGTTAAGATAATGTTGGACCGCTGTATATGCTGGGGTAGGTGAAAAAATGGTAACCAATCTAATAGAGGGCCTACAGTCTCAACCCCCAGTGGTGGAAGCATTTGGGGCACATGTTATCGAAGGTACAATTTGAGGAGTCTTTTTCATCTTATGCATTGTTTTATAACATTTCATTTTGTCGACAAGCCATTAATGGATGGGTTAGATAGTGGAAAATCAAAGGCCAATAATGGACATGTCATCCATTTTTTAAACATGTGATCCATGATCTGCAATGAAACGAGTTTGATGCCAAAACTTAGAAAACTTGTTTAAACACCGGTAAGGCAACCCAAGCTCTATTTTACATATGTTAGCATAGGCCATCTCGTTGAGGGAAGTAAACATGAATTATTGATCTTTGAAGTGTTTTACACTCTCCAAATATACTTTGTACATATTTGTGCATTACTTAAGAGATATCAGGCCTTGACCTTGATCTGAATCAACAAAGTTACACTGAGCTTTAAAGGGGTGTAAGATGAACGTAGTTGACACACCCTTCTTATATTTACACCAATATTGGGAGACCTTGATGTAGGCCTAACATATTGGATGTTATTGTGAAGGGGAAACTAATAAGTGGTTAAGAACGCCGACCTTGAAATCATTGAAAGGGAGGCAGAAACCTATAAGAGAGAATATGTAATAAGGAAGGGAACAATGCATCCTTCGAATTTATTATACATCCTCTTGTCTTCCTCGAGAGAACCACCCTCCATTCTTTAGAGGGTCCCACCATTGTGATGGCACGGTCCAAGCCGCATTCAATAGCAAAAGTGGAGGCAGTACCTAATGTATCTTGATCCATCCATACTGGTGAATTATCCCCTATAGCCTTACAACTTTTAGATTGAAGGCCCTTCATTATAAAGGCTCTACCAACACATAAAAAGGAATAAATACAAACATCTTCCTAAAAAAAGTTTAAAGGTAATATGATATCCCAATCAAAATACATCTACATCAATTGGTTCACCAAAATGCAAAACAGACAAACCAAGGGCCTCTGGCCCTTTGCTCAAAAACCCCTAATAAAGAAGCAAGATTGAAATAAAAGGGTAATCTTGGCTATACCTCGAAATAAGCTAATTTGGGGGCTCACACACTGAAAAAGGAGGTGTGAAATGGTCGATGAATGTGAGAAACTGGAATCAACATAAGAAATTGCAAAAGAAGAAGAAGAATAATAAAAGTTCCTCAAATTCACAAGCAGCAAATAAAAGAGAAGGATAGTGGTCCAAGAGCTTCTTATATGCAACTCCACTGTAATAGGCCATGCGATCTACCACATCGAGAAGTACGAACTGCACAGTCAATAGTCGATAACTCTTCATCAAATGTTCAAAGATACTCAAGTATTCTAAGATAGAGAGTGTATCATTACTGTCAGGCATAGTGACACACGTCTTAACCTCCTTGCAAAACGTCAATAATCAAGAAAGAGACATTTAAGGCATTTGTTCCCAATGCTAGTGACGTCCCATCAATACTTTTCACTTACTTCTGATACCATCCGACCTAAAAGTCAACGCGACAAAGTCCCCACTATACTATATATGAATAAGGGCTTGAGGACAATTATTTATGGTCGTTCGCTAGACCCGTGGAGAAAGGCCCACGATCAAACCCTAAGTGAATAGGTACGCGGAGCATGTAGACATTCGCTTGGTTAGAAGCAAACAATTTCACACCACAACACATGATTCACCGTCGGATCCGACCAAACGACTATCCGACAACAAGTTGCATCACAAATGAACGTTTTCAACCACTCTTAGAATATAATAATGAAGAGTGTCATTTTATGCATAAAATTTCATTCTCACTCACATTATTTATAAAACCTCTCATTGACCTAGGAGTTAAAGTATTAACTTTGCATATCAATTTCTCCGTCCCATCGAAAATACATATGCGTAATAACAAAATATAACTCTTTCTACTTCATCTTTTATTTCTAATTTTGTATGAAGTTGTAAAGTGTTATCAACGAGATAAAAAACCACATACTCAAAAGTATTATTGTCTTTTAAAATATTTTACAATTAATCTCTTTAAGAAAATTTCAAAGGTTGAGGTAGGAAGTGTTTTATCCTTTACATAAAAATAATTAAATATTTTTATGTAGTTGAACTAAACAATCATTCTGTAAGAATGAAACTCATATTTTTAACATACTATTTGTGTAACATTTGAATAGAATTGTGAACGTTTTTAAAACTTGCAAACAACAATTCATTAATTATAAGAGTTTCCAAAGACGGATTCATTCAGATATTAATTACTTCTAGACTATAAATATAGCTCACTTTAATATTAACATGCCATAGAAAAACTATTTGAGTTACCTTCAACCCAAAAAAAATATAGAGCCATGGCAACATTTTGCAATTTTAGTTTATTAGCAATAGTATTAACTTGTTTTGCTTTGTTATTTGGAACTGGAATTTCATCATATGTTCAACTATCAAAAAATTCTCCCACTCAAAGACCATTATCACCTTATGAAAAATATTTGAGTGAATGTGTATCAAAGGTATACCCTTCATGTGGTGATGAAATATACTTTAGTGTATTCTTTGGTAATCAAACAGCTAGTAATGAGTGTTGCTTTAACCTTGTGAATGGAGTGGGAAAACAATGCAATGAAGACATGACTAAATATGTTTTGACTTCACCAAAATATGAGAACACAAGAAGTGAAATTTTGAAAAAGAGCCAAAGTGTTTGGGATAATTGTATTACTTCTTTACTTAATATCCCTCAAGGTGCATCAATTGATCCTAATGTATTTAACTTTAACTCTGTTGGTCCTAATGTATTTAACTTTAATTAAATATTTTGTGCAAATTGATATCTAATAAAACTGTTTTTGAGACCATAGATGTTTGAATAATGATTGAAATATATATACATTACATTAATTGATTATATATTTTTTAGGATGTAATGTATATATTGAAAAAGGAATTTCATCTCCTTTAAAAGTAATTATGCATAGAGATCATTATCATCTTATATAAAGTCATTTTTTAAATATTAAATTGCTACTTTTAAGTCGAGAAAATAAGAAAACGATCAAAGTCGAGAAATTTTAAAATAGATGAACCAAACATGTAAACGAATGGAAACATGAGACCAAACGATAATTAAACATATAAAAATATTGAAATGTTGCTCAAGATATTTATTACACTTGTTTATTTATAAATATTGAAATCTTTACATTAATATTTATTAATGTTGTCAATAAATAAATTTAATTTATTTACATTGTTGTATACAATTATTTTATGTTTGTATCTAGTTATGTATTGAAACGTTATTTAATAAATATAAAAAAAAAAAACATATTTAAATTATAGGAGAGTTTGGGGAGACATAAACCAAACCTAAAAGAGTAAACAAAAATATAGAAATAAAAAGTAAATTGTTAAGTGATGAAAAATATCCTTTAATATATGAAACTCAAATACCTTATGAAGAGTATTTTTCCATACATCAATTAAATGAAAAAATAATTTACTTAACATTCTAACTCCTATTACTAAATTATCATTGCCTCAATCGAATTTACCACAGCTGCCAGAGTAGTAAAAGAAGTGGCTGTAAACTAACTAATGCTGTAAATCAAAGCACGTTGAATTGCATATTCTACTTGCTACGGATACCCCAGTTTAAACATGTGATTGCTTGCAGACTCAACTTGTGATATAAAACCCAATTGTTAAATTCATTGAATAATGTAGCAACACACCATTGGATCCACAATGGAGTTGACAACTATATTATATACAAAACATCACAGCCAAAACCATATATGTACACTTCACAATAAGCTGTTCAAAGTCAAAACACTAGCAACAAACAATATTAGCATATGAATTGGCCACACTTGCAACAGTATAGCAGTAATCATCTAAATCTCCGAAGCAAACAAAACCTGCAACAAACTGTCAATTTACAACTTAATCTATCTTGTAAGCCCACCCATGTTTGTCCAAAAACTCATGGACTGCTTCCTTAATGGCCAAGTTTGGTACTAGTTGTGATGGATCAAGTTTCTCCCTTGTGATTGGATCAAAACCACCCACCTATGACACGACCGGTTAAATTAGTGCAATTCAACTTTGTGAAAACTGAAAATACATCATCCAGATTACGAAACATGCAAAACACATTACCTTCTGAAGATGATCAAGAAGCACTGCCCTCTCATATGTAAGTCCACTTGGAGTGATTACAGGATCATGAAAAATATCAAGTGTTATTCTACAGCATAGATGATCTGGAATCTGTAGATTCAACGATCCGATTTAGGTGGTTAATAACATACTAATTACTCCTTGGATCTATTATCTAAAAAGAAAAGTCGTGTACAAACCTCAGCTGGTATATCGTCTTCTGCAGCTTTATTGAAAACTCTTTCAATAGCCTCCAAATGTTTCAAATAGGAAGTAGCATCATCATCTATAAATCCTTCTGACTCAGAGATAGCTCCGAGATATTGTTTTTCCTTTATAGCAGACACACAGGCTTCTCTGAGACACAAATACATATTGTGATAGTAACATTTTACATGATATCACAATATTTACTGACAAATAAATAGTTGAAACTTGGCAGGAAAAAATTGTACAATAGTTAATAATTTATATTAATAACAAATACAACTGATCAGCAACTGAGACAATCACCAGAAAAACATACTTCAAGTTCTGCAAATCCCAAGATCGCTGGGATGAAGCACGTTCCCACTCTCTGTATTTTGCTTTTGCAAGCGCTTGCCATATTTCTTCTACCATATAACCTTGTGGATTGGCACCTCTCCCAAGATTCAAAGCCTTAATTATGACCAAAAAACAGCAAAAGAGTCATCGTTCATTTAAAAATTAAGGGTAAGTCAATGTTAATATCTCATTAAAAGGTATCACACAACAAAATCAACAAGACTGAACATGATAGTGCAACTCACAATATTACCAAAAGAAAACACAGACGACTGGAGAGTTCAAGAATTAGAGAAATTAAAATTTGAAAAATCATCCATGACCTAGAGCAGAGCTTTTGGCTTAAAATCGGTTTGAACTACCCTTTGTATGGAAGAAAATAGAGGAGACGGCCAAGTGTAAAAATTAATAGTATAGGACTTGTACTGGCATTAATCCGCAAGTAATAGGACTCTTCAAATGGTATTATGTAAAACATCACCAGCTCATGGCAAACAGAAAATAGTAGTAAATTTGTTTGCAGTTATAACAAATTATACTATGAAGCACCACATAACTTATTGAAGAAGATATAACAAATTGATGGGATTTGAATGAAACAGATATACAAACCTTTTCCAATTCTTTGATTCCTTTCGGAAGCTCTTGTTTCTGTAGCAACGCAAGTCCCAACATATAGTGCGCCTGAAATACATACACAAGATTCAGCTGGAAACAAGATAGTCAAAACAAAACAAAAAGATGCAACCATTTTACAGATTTAACTACCAGTTAATATAAGATATAATGAGAAAGACTTTCAAACAGCCAGTGATTTCACCAAACTCTGGATATCGCTTCAAAAAACAATTACTTCACGTGTATTAAAGTTGATAATTTGACATAGAATCTCCTTCCAAAATTAACTAACAAGACATATACATGTATTGGTAGTTAATGAACTAGATTCCCCAAAGTTATGTTTGATTTAGACACAACTCGGCATCATTTAGTCACTATCACTAATGCAATATACAAATCTAAATATGAAATAAAGTTGAGGTTTGCTCCAAGAATATTCAAACAGCTGTACATTATGTTAAAAGGCTTATAATAAAGATCGTCATCTTACAAAGACATTTACAGTTGTACTCCAAAACAGAGAATTAAGAATGTCACAAACCAAAATCAAGAAGATACACAAAAGAGAAACCCATTCTCTAATTTCACTATTGATACGCATCATATTAAGCCAAAAAGATACGAAGACCAGACTAGCCAATTTTTCTATTAGAAGAAATAAGAACAAACCTTGCTTCTCAAACTAAGACAACCTGTATAAGTTTGGATTGGTAGAGTTGAAAAAAATAACAATGACTAGTAAGAAAGTGAAAGGAAAAGAAGGTGCTGCTTGTTAATTAAAGTGGCACTTCAATACAACCTACTTTGCACCTCTGTGAAACCCATAACTAGTCTGCAAAGTACAAAGTCCAGCTATCATTTATGCAACCAACCACTGAATAAAATGAGTCATTTACAGTTCCTAGATCATTCTGAAAAGAATAGATCATATGTCAAAACTCATGAAATTCACTTGGGGTCTGTTAGACAGATTAGGAAGGAAGGGGAAGGTGTTGTGAAAAGGTAAGGAGGAAAGTGAGATAGAAGAAAAGATAGTCTATCAACTTGAATGAAGGAGCTTATTTCTCTTTATAACACGGAATCACCTCAAAATAGAGGAACTAAAAAATATGTATTGGAGGAAGATTTTGGAGGGCATAGATAAAAACTTCAAATCCAATCGTCATTGTTACAATACTCTAAGAAATAAAAATATAATAAAAGTAATCGTTCTATAAAAAAGGCTCTAGAATGATGTGAAAAGCTTCATTTCAAGAATCTTTAGCATCACGCATAAATAAATTTATCCCGACACACAATTAAATGTGCACACAAACACATTCGAAACTCATTCAAAATGAAATTCAATACGACTAACCGATGAATGAAGCCATTGAATCAACAACAAGTGAGACAAAAGGAATTACAAAACAACAAACGGATCAACCACAATAACCTTAACCGAATTGCTGTCCAGCTGAATTGCTCTTCTAGAGTCTTCCTCAACCCTCTCCCATTCACTACAAACAAACCAAACACAACAAAAAGCAGGGGCTTCAAAATTGCAGTCAAATCAATATTCAATACTACACAAAAGTTAATGTGAACCCAATTGCAGTCAATAAACCCTCCAAAATCACAATGTTTCAACCACCATTTCAATTGCAGACCGAATTTAAAACCCTAATAAAAAACCACAATCCCAATCACAACAAAAATCAAAAACCCTAAACACAAAATAACACCCAAAAGAAGAATAAAACATATACTTGCGCTTGAGATGGCACAGAGCACGATTGGTATAATAAACCGGAATGTTAGGGCAAAACGTTATCGCCTGTAAAAACAACAACAAAAGAATAAACCCATGTAAGGAACTGAACAAAGTTTTCATCTTTACGATAAAAAACAAAATAGGTTAGTCAAAATCGAAACATTTCAAAAAAAAAAAAACCTAAAAAAAAGTGAACGGTAACGGAAGAAGAAATCGATGAAAACCTGAGTGTAAGCATCGATTGCTGCTCCAAAACGGTTTTTCTTGAAGTAATTGTTCCCGTCATTTCTCAAAAGCTCCGCTCGTTTCACCTCCGCAGGGTTTGGCGGCATTTCTCTTACTCTCTGTCACTGTATCTATAGGTGTATGTATAGTTTGGGTATATATAGAGTCTGTAGTAATGTGAGTGAATGAATTGGGAGATAGAGAATTGGGAATGGAGAAATTTGGAAGGAGAGAGGAAGAAGAAACGGATAGTACCGAGAAGAGAAGGTAACGACGAGTTTTGGAAATGAGAATTGAGTTCTTGACTCGCTGATTTTGTATTAAAGAGTTAATAAAAAATATCCATTTTAATCTCTTATCTTTTAAAAATACCAATTCGAAGTTTTACTTTTTCAGGTCGAGTCGCGTTTATTAGTTGTGTCATGTACACGTTTGATTAAAAGGTTAGGATTATCTTTTAAAAATACCAATTCGATCTTTTATTTTTTTGGTCGAGCCGCGTTTATTTGTTGTGTCATGTACACGTCTAATTAAAAGGTTAGGATTATCTTTTAAAACTACCAATTCGATTCTTTATTTTTTCAGGTCGAGTCGCGTTTATTTGTTGTGTCATGTACACGTCTAATTAAAAGGTTAGGATTATCTTTTAAAATTACCAATTCAATTCTTTATTTTTTCAGGTCGAGTCGCGTTTATTTGTTGTGTCATGTACACGTCTAATTAAAAGGTTAGGATTATCTTTTAAAATTACCAATTCGATTCTTTATTTTTTCAGGTCGAGTTGCATTTATTTGTTGTGTCATGTACACGTCTAATTAAAAGGTTAGGATTATCTTTTAAAATTACCAATTCGATTCTTTATTTTTTCAGGTCGAGTTGCATTTATTTGTTGTGTCATGTACACGTCTAATTAAAAGGCTTAGTTAAAATTGGGTTTCTCATTTCTATTTTTTCAGTCACAAACCCCTAACAATAGAAAAGCTCACAGAGAAGAGTATGAAGATGTTAGAGACAAGGAGTCCATAAGCGAAATAAAAGGTGCGAAAAAATGTTTTCTTCATTGTAAGATTTAATATCTCCCTTTTAAGTATCGTTAGCTGCCAAAAGGCACCAATCATCGATTGGAGCCCACTTGAAAACCTCTTGTTAATCTAACTTGGAATAGACTTCACTATTGGAATCATAGGAATGTCAGTCTTGAAGGAAATGTTATTCTCCTAAATTATATCCTCAATATTATTCTTGTGTTCTATCTTACCTTCTTTAAAATGTATGTGAAAGTGTGGAAGAAGTTAGTTAGAATTTATATTAAGTTTCTTTGGAGAGGTGTGAAAGGGAGTCCAAGATGTCTTGGGTGAGATGGCCTGATGTTTGTAAGTATAAGAAAGGAGGGGTTTAGGTGTTAGAGATATCTGGATGGTTAATCCAGCTCTCTCAACTAAATGAAGATGAAGACTTATGTCAGGTGCTTTTGTGGTCTTTGTTTCGATATCATGTCTACTATGTATGGTCATTCCCGTGTCACCTCTCTTAGCAGGGAACGATCCTTGGGGTCTCGTTTGCCTCCTCTAAATGAAAAAGAGCATCCTCTTGATTCTAAAAAGGATGACCCTCCTAATTGATCCTCTTGGACATATGGTTAAGGAAACCCCTAAAGATAGTAACCGCTACCCCGGGATTAGGGGAGACTGTTGGGCCACCTACTTTTCAAGGGGTCATGGTATGACTCATAACTGAAGATAACGGTACTATACACATCATCTGTCCTAAGGGCGAGCCCCCTCGTTTTGTGAGGATGTCGATTGGGCAACATCATTTATAAGTTATAAAAAACAAAAAAATGTAACAACGATTGTGAATCGCTCACTTAAGGATTATGCCTCAGCCCTCATCCAAGAGTATGCTAATTTGATCATTACATGGAAGGAGTTGCCCATGACATATCTAGCTAAGGACTTCTTGTGCAAGCAAAATCACATACATGCACAATATAATCATTATCTTTGTTCAAAAGGAAAATGAGTCTTTCTACAAGAGTTAAGAGAGATTCAAGAAGATACTTAAGATATGCCCCTGCTTGAAAAAATGACTCATAACCCGTTTTACTACGAGTCTTTTTAAAAAAATAGTCTTTTAAAATGCTTTGGCATATAAAACCCGTTTTACTACGAGTAATGTTATGGATGAGACATTAATGAACAAAAAATGTGAATGACACATTTCTATTTTGTTTGGGGAAGTGACACAAAATCATTGCTAATGGTCAAATGAGTGTTCTCAATTAATGAAAATGGGAGAAAGGTATGTTGTTGATACGTTAAACTTTTATCTTCAAAATTTGTTGCTATATTTCAAAAGTTTAAAAGAATGAATGTGAATGATGTAGCAGCAACACGATGTATGTTGACATATGTGGAGTTAACGATCATGAGGCCATGTATTGTCAAGTTGGAATGATATGTTACAAGTTAACTTTGTTAGCGACATTCAAAGAGAAAATTCATACTCTCACACCTACCATTCTATTGAAGAAATCACCCAAAATGTTTCTACACGAGTTAACTATGTTACCATCTTATTCCCTAATTTTATTCATATTTTTTGAGATCAAATCAAACTCCACTTCCTTACCTTAAGATCGAGATGACTTACAATACATAGTGAGATCTTATACACCAATAAACACCACAATTGAATTTAAAACTATTTCATTAAAATCATATACTCCCTCCATTTTAAAATAACTCTCATTCTCACTTTTCAATATGGAAATGATTATTTTTTTTCAATTATATCTTTTAATTATTATCATGAATTTCACTTCCAACACATCAATAAACTTAATTTAGCTAATTTAGTAAGAATGTAAAAAATATTATAGCTAATTTAGCTAATCGAAAAGCACTTTTCAATGTGGAATTTTACTTCCAACACATCAATATTATTACGTTCTTTAATTCATGAAAAAACCTTAAACGACAGTTATTTTAAAAATTATTTTGAGAAAGAGGTATTATTAAATAAACGTTATATTTAATTATGTATTGTTAAGTTTTTGGTTATATGTAAGGCGACAAATGAGTCGAGTCGAGTCGAATTCGTCCCAGTTCGAGTCAACTCGTTAATAGTTGGTTTAGTTCAAATCTCGATTTAAGTTCGACACAATTTTTTTAAAATTCAAATTCAACTCGTTATAAGTTCACAAACAATTCGGTTTAACTCGTTAAGTTCATCTCTTAAATTTAACTCGTTTGTTTCACAAACTTAAAAGTTATTTTTTTAAAGTCTATTTTTTTTTATATTTAATATTTTAAATTAATATATTTTTTAAATAAAAAAATATAGAAATGAAATAAAAGTTATAATTTTTTAAAATTATTTTCTTTGTTGTATAATTATTTTCAAAAGTATTTTGTTCAATTTAGTATATAAATTATTAATTAAAATCTTTATATTAGAAGAAAATATAGAATTAAAATTTGAAGGAAATCTTTAAACCTACTCTTAAACCCAAGTGCTCCACTCAAGGACGTGTTCCCTTCTCTGTTCAGCCTCTCAAAGAAACAGTTTGGGAAGGTCTCGAAAATGGGAAGCTGGCATGAGGAGTCGTGGAGCTGGGACTTCGGGGCTGCGAGCGACGAATTACTGACCAGCCCGGAAGCAATGGAGGAATCTTTCGAGCTACTGAACCTGTTAACTGACTACAAACCATCGATTGGCTTGTTGGACACTTATCGATGGTGGCCCAACCATAATGGTTTGTTTTCGGTTAAAAGTTGCTATAGCGTCATTCGACAGGGACATTTAGAAGATAATTTGGAGGTAATATCTACAAGTGGATTGAAACTGATATGGCAATCAAAGACCCCATCAAAATTAAAGATTTTCGGGTGGAGATTAATTCTGGACAGATTACCGACAAAGCACCAGCTGGGGAAGAGAAACATTATTGTTAGCGAACTAGATAAGGTATGTTCCTTATGCTTAAACTTTGAGGAAGACTGTGCACACCTCTTCTTCTCATGTTGTGTTGCAAAGGAATTATGGAGAAAAATAAACATATGGTTAGGCGTGAGAGATGTTGATGGGCTGTAGGGTGGGACACATTTGATTTCCTTCTGTTCAAGCATGTCTGCTACAGGAAGAAACTCAAGGAAGAAGAGGAAAAGATTAGCATTAGTATGGATGGCAACAACTTGGAGGTTTAGAAATAAGCTGATTTTTTGTGGGGAAAGTTGTAATTTAGATGATATGATTGAGAACATCAAATTTATGTCATGGTCTTGGCATGCTATTGGCTAAAAAGGGTCTAAATGCCCAGTTTGGTACAATTGGCTGCAAGCACCACTTGGTTAATTTGGATTGTTTGGTGTAATGGCTTGAATATATGCTATATTCAATGTCTGTATCTTTATATATATATATATATATATATATATATATATATATATATATATATATATATATATATATATATATATATAAATTTTGCTTATAAAAAAAAAACTATAATTCATTTCATATATAATTGAATTGATTTATAAATTTAATGAGTTAAATTATGTATAGTTTAAATTCGATATATTTAATTAATGAATTTAATATTTCGCTCATTTCAGCTCATTTGGATGGTTAACCCAATTCAACTATTTTTTCACCATCTACTAACGGGAGCCCCATTTAAAGTCAGAACAAAGTTCGGTATGAACTGACCTAACACAAGATTGATAATACCTAACGAATCCAATTCAGACTCAGAACATTGAAAATAGCACACTCTCAAGATTCAAACCTAGGCCCATGCTTAGAGTTCCAATTCAAGGAATTCATTATCGAATAGAATCCAAACTATTGATTTAATTATGTGGGTTAACTCACCCCGTCTTGTACTTAAAAAATAAATAAAAGGGGCCTCACTCAACAAAGAGCGAGAAAACTTTGTCCAAATTCTTTTCTTACTCCCACCTGAACGACTCGAAACTCGTTTTGATTCTGGTTAGTTCCTTCCTCGCACCGTTTCTTCTTCGCAATCTCATCATCGTTCTCGTGCTTTTTGATTCCTAATTTCTTTCGAATCTTCAAAATTACTTACTGATTCTGTTCTAACCTAACTCAATTCAACCCAGGGACTGAATCGTAATTTTCAAAACCATGTCTGGCGAAGAGGAGGAAAACGCCGCCGAGCTCAAAATCGGAGACGGTTATCCCATTATCCCTTTTTCCACAAAATCTGTTCGGTTCTTTGTTAGATTAGATGCTGCTGTTGTGCTTAATTATGTTTAATTGGTTGAACATGTTTTTAGTTTGGTATAATTGATTTCACTTTTTGATTTTACCCTAAAGAAGTAGATTGGTTTTTCAGAGTTTTTGGTTTGGTATAATCGATATCGGTTTTTGATTTCACACTAAATAAGTAGATTGATTTTTCAGAGTTTTTGAAAGCAAAGTGCTTGATGAACTGTGAAGTTTCATTAATTCTGGAGCACAAATATGAGCAACTTCAGCAATCATCTGATGATGCCGTCAATCAAGTTTCTCAGTGAGTTCAAATCATTTATCAAAATTCATGCGTTAATTTGACATAATGTTCATGCATAACAATTTGGATAGAAGCATGGTTCTGAATGGAACATTATGGCGAAAATTGATCCAGGTAGCCGACCACAAGGCTTGTCGAAACTAAATAAGTTGATCCGTTATACTTAATATCCGAGATCTTGTATTTAGATACAATTGCTGTAAGAAGAGTATGCTTTGGTGTCTGAAGCTATCGTAATATTGAAATTAAATCACATGTTTTTTGAACTTGCCAATTGTTATCTTTCAACTGGAGGATTTGATGCTGATGTTTAGATGGAAGAGGAGCAATATTGCTGGTTGTCAGCTCCTTATAATAACGCTCTTTCCTTTTTCTTGTTTCCAGGGTATTCGAAAAGTCATTGCAGTATGTAAAGCGTTTCAGCCGCTACAAAAATCCTGATGCTGTTAGACAAGTTCGAGAGTATCCTTCAAAACACATTTGATGAACCTATTTTCTAGTTCTCACGGTTTATATATTGAAGTCCAATCAAAATTGTGTTCGAGTCCATGTCACGTTCTTTCATAACAATGATTGACCTATTTTCATTTGATTCTTAATTGACCTCTTGGCTTTCTAGATTTTGAGTTTTATTTTAATTAACACCTCCTATCTTTTGATATATTAAAGGACTATTGTACCCAAGTAATAAGAAACTTTGAAATTTTGAAGCCTTGCTTCAAATTGTGATCTTAACTAACATAAGAATTCTGGCAAGATATCAGTTGGCCGAGTTTGAGGTAATATGCTTATTCCCTTCACGAATTTAATTTAGATAGTGCATTTTCACATTTTATTCAGAATAAAGAAAATAAGTTATAATTTCACACATTTACAGTATATGATTATTTGTTTGAATGGATTTATTGCAGCTGTGTGTCCTAGGCAATCTTTGCCCAGAAACTGTGGAGGAAGCTATTGCTATGGTTCCATCTATTAAGGTAGAAACTATTTGATTCTCCTCTTTGAAAATTATCCTTTTGGGCAGGGATGGTTTTTTTTAGGCCAATTTGAAATCATTTTCATTCTTTGTGCTTGCTAAAAGTGAAATAGGGGAGGGAGCTAACTAAAGGTTTTAATTAAAGCAAATATGAAGCTATCTAACATGGAAACTTCCTTTTTTTTTTTGTATAAAATTTTATTTTGACAAGTTAGATAGGGAAATTAAATTTATGAAAATTCGCTAAATTAGAGAGAACTCGTATAAGTAAAATCTGTGTGCTTAAGGATTTTATTGGGCTGCTAATTATTTTTGTTCTTCTCCTTAATGGTATCTCACAATTATTCTATTTTTTTATTCATCCTACACCTAATCACAAGCCTTCTGTTGCATTGTTCTTTTCTTATTTACCCTCAGCGGATTGTACTTCAGGTCATGGTTCAAAAAGCTTTTTTATCATCCAAAGAAAGTTATTTTTCTAACAAATAGAATAACAATTTTTTTTAATATTAAACTTTCCTCTATATGTTAGCCTTCGAAGAATTAATGGGTGATTGACATTTAAAATATTCTTGCATGCTTGCATATTGCGGTTTAAAATTATAGCATTTTATTAAGCCCTACTTATGGAAGCTTTGTGAAGCTGCTAAACAAGTTATACATTTTAGACACCACATTTGTGTAATAACAACTAATACATCTTTTACATTATATGTCATTTTTTTATCTGCAGACAAGAGGGCGTGCTCAGGATGACGAAGCAATTGAGAAGATGTTAAATGACTTATCACTGATTAAGAAATTTGAATAAAGTTTCATTCAATTCTCGTAAATCATGGCTATTCCTACGTTGTGTGTAATGTAAGTGGTACTAAATGACATATCACTTGACTGCAAGCAAATACGTTGTTGTATGGTTATTACAAAACTCTACAATGTAATATTGTAGCAACTTTACCAGGACTTTTATCAAGGGGAATTTGATAGAGACCCTAGATAGTGACTTGTTATGTTGATGAAAAAATACGATTATTGTTTTGCTGTGTAGAGAATTCCTTTTTACAAGCATGGGTTACTAGTTCCTACAAATGTGTGATAATTGTCAAGAAACTAGAGATTTTGTTTTTGACAGTAGAAACTACAGAGTTTTACGTGTGAAAATTTCTCCAAATATGATTTCAGGAACTCCAATTCTATGAATACCCAACGCAAACGATCCTAGATTACTATTCAATGTTTTCCATGTTGAACTAATCTTTTTAACTTAAATATTCTTATCAATAAAAATAGTTACTATAATATTTAAGTGAATCTTGCCAATACAATTTAGATAATAAATGAGAGTGAAGACATTTGATATTGGAGTATTATCTAAATTATTCCCTCATCTAACCACTTGATTGAGATTAATTTTAGATAAGATTTTATTAAAATTTGAAGTGTGTATTTTGTATTTATTTTTATCAGATTGTTTTACCATTTAATTTATATAAAACTTTGTAACAACAGTTTTTTTTTTTAATATGAACTTACTAACTTTTTGTTTTCATACAATGAAACTGATGTTTTTAATTAATGAACCGAAAGTGTAACACGCCAACATGTGAATTGAATGATGAAGGTTTTGGAAAACTTGCTAACATCCTTACAATTAATTTTTGGTTTGTTGGAGTTTTCAAAAACCAAACAAAGCAAATATCAACAATTTTTAAACTATATATACATTATTTCATCATGAACAATCCATCAAAAACTTATTGGAGTTATTTTTAATCATATATCTCCAACAACAAAAAATTGAATCATGGCTTCATTTGTCCCCTTTAGAGTATCACCAATTGCAGTTGCTTGTTTTCTTTTGTTAGTCAAATCTGGACTTTCAACTATTCTTCAAGAAACAAGTGATTCTCATGCTACAAATGATTATGCACAAAGACCATTAACATCTTATGAAAGTCATCTAAGAGATTGTTCATCACATTTGTACCCAGCATGTGGTAAAGATATATATTATAGTATATTTGTTGGTAATCAAACAATTAGTGATGGATGTTGTTATTGCCTTGTCTATTCTGTGGGAAAACAATGCCATGAAGACATGACAAGATATAATTTGGCATTACCAGAGTACAAGTTCACCAAAATGTTAGTTTGGCGAAGAAGTGAGAAAGTTTGGGATGATTGTGTTTCTTTTTTAACAAAAATTTCTCCTGTAAAATCAGTAGAACTTGAGAACTTGTAAACTTATATCATCAAATAACCCATTTGTTGGGACTGCAAATTCACTGCTATGAAATATGGTTTACCATTAGATTGCGTGCTGAATTTTTATAACATAATAATGAAGATTTTCAATACTTAGTCCTTGACTTGTTCCAACTTTTATCTCTTAGCTAGTTACAGCATAAACATGTACCTATTCTTTTTCCATGTCTTGTAAATATACTTCTATTCGGGGTTGGTGATGGATTAGTTTTCATGATACCTGATGACCGCCCGCCTTCACTTCTGGCAACGGATTGGTTTTAACATTAGTTGATGCCTCGACTGTCACATTAGGTGATGGTTGCATGTTCCCTTCACGTGACGGATTGTAATGAATTCAGCCCAAGTTTGATAAGACCGTTAAGATTAATAGTGGCGAGTCATTACTCTTTAGAAGCATCTAGATAGTGAGTAATTGGTTGATGCCAATATTATAAGCCCGTTAAAGATATAGTGACAGATTAGAGGCTAACACTATTTAATGTCAAAGAGATGAGTTCAATTATTGATTATTTAATTTTCAGCATCTCCAACAACCTCAATAGTTTAAAAACTCTTCACTGTCTTTTAAATTAAACAATCCTGAATCCTGAAGACTTAGATTACCATGAACCTCCCACTCAAAGCCTTTCGTTTTTATTGTCATTGACTTTGGAACCTTTACGCTTAAGACAAACAATACATTTTGTTACTTTAAGTTTAGTTTGATAATGCCTTTTTTTAAGCTTACACCTTACTGCCTCTTGTCACTAAATATTTGCTTATATAAAAGCTGATGTCTGAGAAGGAGAAGACGGAGAGTAGTGCAGAGCCATGAAGAGGTTCGAAAGGCGATAAGGTGATAAGGTGAATATGCTTATATAAAAGTTGACTTAAAATCCTGCCATCCTAGTCTTAACAATGTTACCACCATCTTCATCTTCCAACCCTCAATTGATGCACGACGTATTCCTCAACTTCAGAGGGGAAGATACTCGTACCAGCTTTGTTTCTCATCTCGACGCAGCCCTCTCAAATGCAGGAATCAACACTTACATTGACCGTCAGCTTCCCAAGGGAACCGAGTTGGGATCAGAACTATCGAGGGCAATACGAATGTCTCATATATCTATTGTTGTTTTCTCCAAAAGATATACAGAATCCAGTTGGTGTCTTTACGAACTCAAAGAGATAATGAGTTGCCATAGAACTAATGGTCAGTTGGTTGTCCCTATATTTTTTGATATTGACCCTTCCGTTGTGCGCCACCAGAATGGTGAATTCGGAGATAGTTTGAGAGCTACCGCAGAAAAAATATACTTTGACTTTGCAGGGGAAAGGATGGAATATGTACTCTCTAGTTGGAGGAATGTGCTCACTCAAGCTGCTAATTTGTCTGGTTGGCATATCCCCAAATGCAGGTAGCTAAAGGAACACTTTCTATTTTCCTTAACATATTAATAGTTTTTTTTTACCTTGTTGTCTTTCACAATTTATGCTAACTTTTTGTGTTTTATGATTATTACCATCAAAGCAATGAAAGTGAACTAGTGCAGCAGATTGTTGAGGATGTTTTGGAAAAACTAGGCAGCGCATTTTTGTCTATTACCGAATTTCCAGTTGGATTAGAATCCCATGTGCGAAATGCGACAGACTTTATTGAAAATCAACTAAAGAAGGTTTGTGTGATAGGGATTTGGGGGATGGGCGGATCTGGTAAGACTACCACAGCCAAAGCCATCTACAATCAAATTCACCGCAAATTTGTGGATAGAAGTTTCATTGAAAATGTTAGAGAAGTTTGTAAAAAGGAAATTAGAGGGATTATTCATTTACAACAACAACTTCTTTCAGATATCATGAACACAAAGGAGAAGATACGTAGCACTGCGTTGGGGACGAGTATGATCAGGAAAAGATTTCAGGGGAAAAAAGTACTTGTTGTTCTTGATGACGTGACCACATTTGAACAGCTAAAAGCGCTATGTGCAGATTCAAAATTGTTTGGTCCGGGAAGTGTATTAATTGTTACAACCAGAGATGCTCGCCTGCTTAAAGGCGTTAATCATGTTTGTACTCTGAAAGAAATGGACGAAAAAGAGTCCCTTGAGCTTTTCAGTTGGCACGCTTTTAGACAGCCGAGTCCAATAAAAGACTTCCGCAAACTCTCGAGAAACGTAGTTGCTTATTGTGGAGGATTACCACTGGCTCTCGAAGTCATTGGTTCTTACTTAAGTGAGAGGACAAAACAAGAATGGAAATGTGTACTCTCGAAATTAGAGAGAATTCCCAATGATCAAGTGCAAGAGAAACTGAGAGTAAGCTATGATGGTTTAAAGGATGATATGGAAAAGGATATATTTCTTGATATATGTTTTTTCTTTATCGGCAAGGACAGAGCCTATGTTACGGAGATACTAACTGGTTGTGGACTTCATGCTGGTATTGGAATAACTCTTCTTGTAGAGCGGAGCCTTGTAAAAATTGAAAAGAATAACAAGCTTGGAATGCATGATTTAATTAGAGACATGGGAAGAGAAATTGTTCGTAATAGTTCAGCAAAAGATCCTGGAAAGCGTAGTCGGTTATGGTTTCACCAGGATGTACATGAAATTTTGACCAAAAATTCGGTAAGTACTTAAATCAGATTCCATTATCTTATCAATTGCGTAAGACTATTTGGTTCTGAATTGTTTTACTCTACATAAACATCGACTAAAAATTGTAGGAATCGTAATCAGAGTATTTTCTGTCATTCCATACAAGTATGCTTAGGCTGCACTGCTGTAGCTTTATATTTTACTTTTCATCTAGAAAACAAAACAAAGAATGTTTCCCCTTACTTTTCTCGGGTTTTTTCTTCACATATAGGGAACAGAAACTGTTGAGGGGTTGGTTTTGAAGTTGCAAGGAACCAACAGAGTTTGCTTCAGTGCTAATTCTTTCAAGGAGATGAAGAATCTGAGACTTCTACAACTTGATAGCGTTGACCTCGCTGGAGATTACGGGTGTCTTTCTAAAGAACTTAGATGGATCTGTTGGCAAGAATTTACCTTCAACCGAATACCAGATGAATTTTATTTGGGAAATCTAGTTGTTATCGAGTTAAAACACAGCAGTATCAAACAAGTTTGGAATGAAACCAAGGTAGAATGTAAACCTTTTTTTTTTAAAACTTAAAGTTGGTGAGAGTAGTACCTGTTGCCACCATTCCAGTTTACATTTTTCCTCTAATTTTTATTTAAATATTTAACTTTTGCAGTTGCTGGGGAACCTAAAAATTCTTAATCTTAGTCATTCCAAGTACTTGAAAAGCACTCCTGACTTTTCCAAATCACCAAATCTAGAAAAGCTCATCATGAAGGATTGTCCAAAATTGTCTGAGGTACACCAATCCATTGGAGATCTCAATAACCTTCTTCTGATAAATTTGAAGGACTGTACAAATCTTAGCGATCTTCCAAGAAAGATCTATCAATTGAAGTCTTTGAAAACTCTCATCCTTTCCGGTTGTTCAAAAATTGACAAGTTGGATGAAGACATAGTGCAAATGGAATCCTTGACAACACTGATCGCAAAAGATACAGCTATAAAAGAGGTTCCTTATTCAATAGTAAGATCGAAAAGTATAGGATATATATCCCTATGTGGCTATGAAGGATTAACACGCGATTTTTTTCCTTCTCTCATTTGGTCTTGGACGTCTCCAACAATGAATTGTCTACCTCAAATTTCCCCATTTGGTAACATGGCTTTGACTCTAACTTCCATCAATGTACAAAATAATAACTTGGGCTTTCTATCACCAATGATTAAGAGCTTTTCACAACTCAGAACTGTTTGGGTGCAATGCCACTCAAAGATTCAGCTAACTCAAGAATTACGAAGAATTCTTGATGATCAATATGATGTTAGCCGTACTGAGTTGGAAGCATCACAAATCTCGAATCTTTCCTTGAGATCGCTTTTGATTGGAATGGGAAGTTGCCACACAGTCATGGATACTCTTTGCAAGAGCATATCACAGGTTCCTTCTCTATCCTCTTGGCTGCCTTGTTTCTACTAACTTCATAGTTTGAATAACATAGTTACATAAATAAGTAAATAATCAAGCTCATGTTTATGATACAGGGATTGACAGCCAATGATTCGAACAATTTCTCCCTTCCTGGTTGCAATTTTCCCTCTTGGCTAGCCTATACAGGCGAAGGACATTCAGCACAATTTCAAGTTCCTAAGGATATTGATTGTCACGTGAAGGGAATAGTTTTATGTGTTGTTTATTCATCAACATCTGAAAACATGGGAGCTGAATGTCTTACTAGTATCTTGATTGTTAATTACACAAAATGCATCGTTCAGATATACAAGCGTGACACAATAATGTCTTTTAATGATGAAGATTGGAAGAATGTAGCATCAAATCTAGAACCCGGTGACGACGTGGAGATCTTTGTAGCTTTTGGCCGGGGAATAATTGTTAAGGAGACCGCTGTCTTTACGATATATGGCCTGCCAATAACTACAGAATTTGAGCAGTCAACTATTACGGAAGTTGATTCATCAACTAACATGGAAATGGAACCATCAGAGGAAAACAGCTTGCCTCCATCACTTAAAGTGAACATGCAATCACCAGCTAATGTGACAGTGGAGGCATCAGCTGATGCTAAATCGAATCCGTCACCTAAAGTGAAGGTTGAGTCGTCATCATCTATCATGAAAATAGAGCCAACATCAAAGTCCAATAAAAGGAGACAATTTGCAAGACTTGCAAAAAGAATGGGTGCATGTTTATGCTTGACTCAGCATAGAGATAAAGGTTTGAACAATTTGTTATAGGAAATGCCTGTCATAAATGGGATTCCCTTGCTTCATGCTTCGAATTTTTTATTGAGGGAGGAGGGAATAAGTGTAATGAATAATCCCATTGGAGTTGTAATCAAAGTTTGGAAATTCATTTGCATCTTAACCTCAGTAAATTATTTCAGAGCATATAAAAATGTACCCTTAAACTTTATAGCACACTAAAATACTAGTATTAATAATTTAAGATTAAAAATGAGATACAAAGTAACACTTAACAATTTAAATTCAAGTTTCTATATTTCCTTGTAACAATTACAAATAAATTACTTGTCAAATTGAAAGGGGTTTCAAGTAGAGTATTATTAAAACAAGTGCAATATTTATTTTCAAGTACATATATATTAAGTTGCATATGTTAATTCACCTGGGATAGACTTAACAGCTACCTCACCTTAGAAGGCAACTATTATTAATATTATTATTACGAATAGAAGTTTATAAAAATGAATAGTTTTTTTAGATACCAAAAATAATAGAAACCAAAAAATTAGTTGTTTGTAGAGGTTATAGCTAATGAAGTGATGATATGATTATCTTTGGGACTTTACAAATTAACAGATTAAAGCAGTGATAACAAAATTAAAGCAGTGATAACAAAAGTGTAATAGCAGGAAGTAATGGAATAGATGCATATTGAAGATTGTGACTAACTTCTTACAACGAAAATAGTACTAAGATGGAATGGAGACTAGCTCCTTACAAATTGGTAAATGAAGATACTAATATTCTCATAATAACAATGACTCTGAGTCTGACTGCTCAGCCACCAAATTGCTTCTAGAATGCCTCACACCATACGTCAGGTTTCCCTTTATTCTCTTCTGTGTGTGTTCACTGATTTCTTCAATCCCTTCCTCCACTCTCTTACTTCCCCCTAAGTAATTAGTTATTTTCCCTCCCACTTCATCATCCCTCCTTTCAATTCTTACTCCTTCCTCCCTATTTCCCTTTTTCCCCCTCCACTCATACATATGTTTTAAAGGCGTATCACAAATTTTGTCCCAAGTTTCACCCGTTTGTTTCTGGCATTCTTCAACTAAGAGGGGACATCCAATGATTTCTAGGGTCTGTAAGTTGGTTAGACTGGACATTCTATTGGGCAGTGATGCCAAATTTATGCAATCATGCATCTTCAGATGCTGAAGCGATGAGAGGTTGCAGATCCAATCAGGCAGTACCTCTATCTCTTCACAATTATGAAAGCCAATTATTTGTAGACAAGGAAGACACTCGGAGTTGTTCTCAAACCAAGCTTCTGTATCCCGGAACGTTTGAGGTGAAAACCAATTAATATGAAGAAACTGGAGAGAAGTGAGGTTTTTCATCCAATCACTCGGGATACTTTTCACATCCAGGCTTACTCCATCAATATGCAAGGATTTGAGCATGGAAAGAGCAGGGAAGCCATTCAATGTTTCGTTGTTCAGTGTTGCTACCAATGTTTCCACACTACTATCATACCATTCCAATCCGTTTTCAAGACTTGGGAAGGCAGGCATGCAAGTCAACTTCAGACATCCTATGATTGATAATTGAGACAGACGAGGAAAGGTAGGCAAGGAGAGATTTTGTGAAGAGTTAGTATTATTGAAATCATCTCCCATCTTCCTCCATCCCCTCAACTTGTAACAAAACTGCAAAGAGAGGCTCTTTAGAGATGGAAAGAACACTGAAGAAAAATCTTGTTCATAATATATGTACTCCAGTTCTTCAAGGAAACCTATATGAAGTGACTTAAGGAACGGGAGACGCTCCAACGGTGGGAGAAACTGGAGACTTCCACACAAAAAGAAAGATATTTCAACAATATTTGTCAGTGGAGAAAGCCAATTTGAAATATTCATCCTCTTATGTTGCCAAATGCTCAATTGTACAAATCCAAATGGTGTCCTGTCTCTGGAGGCTTCCCAATCAGAGATGTGGAGGTGTCTCAAATTGATCAATTTTGATACAACCTTTGTAAAAAGCTCCACTTTTTCATTAGGTGTCAATGTTAGTGTTTGTAACAAAACAAGGCTGCTTAAGGATTTGTAAAGACTTCCCAGTCCTCTACAATTTGACAAGTTAAGATATCTTAAATGTTTCATTTTTCCAATTGATCTAGAAGACTTGCTTAAAGAACAATTCGACAGCTTTAAGACACGCAACTGTTTGAATTTTGAAATTACTGACAATTTATCCTCATTCAATTCTTCCTCATTGGAAGACAGCAAAATCAAAGTTCGCAACCTGCTTCCATCAAATGAGTCCAACAAATGAACTGCATTGGGCTCCAACGATACATGCATGGGTCTTTGTACACAGCTATTTGTCTCACTGTCCAAGTAACAACAATCATTGCCAGCTGCTGCTATTGCAAGGTCATGCATTAAATCATGCATTTTGAAACTAACTATTTCACCATCTTCGCCCACTTTGACATCTTGGAAAAATGACCTCATCAAGAAAATCTTCACAAATTCTTCACCAGTGTCTTCCATGATTTCCTTTTCATCTGAGCATTGAAGATAACCCTGTGCCATCCAAAGTTGAATCAATAGATCCTTCTCGATTTCCCAATCCTTGGGAAATAAAGAGCAATAAGCAAAACATTGTCTTAACCGAGGTGACAAACTTTGGTAACTCATTTTCAGGATGTGGGGTATGATGCTTTCTCTGTGTTCGCCTAATTCCAAAAACACTTCTCGTAAGACATCGATCCATTCCATTTCTTCACTTTTACTCTGTAATAGGCCTCCCAGTGTTCGAATCAATAGTGGATGTCCCATGCACTCTTCGGCTATTTGTATACCAATTGATTCAAGTTTTTGATCCACTCCATCGGTTTCATTCCTAAATATCATTTTCTTTAAAATACTCCAAGATACATCTAGAGTCAAACCACTCAAAAAATAGAGGTCGCTTGCTTCCAGTCTTTCTGCAAGACTGCCATCACGAGTTGTCATTAAAACCTTACTGTCTTCAGCACCACACATTAAATAAGTTCTCAATTGAGTCCATTTTTCATGACTAGCATTCCAAATGTTATCCAAGACTAACAAATATCTTTCACCAGCTAAATTTTCATGAAGTTTATGTTGTATGTATTCAATGGATAACTTATCATCAATTTTGCTATCGGTTAATGACTCCAACATTTTCTTCACAATAGTCTTGACATCAAAGTTAGGAGATACACATACCCACATTTTTTTTTCAAAATGATTTTGCACTTCCACATCATTATATACGAACTGAGCAAGAGCTGTCTTGCCTATACCTCCCATACCAACAATAGCAATTGATGATATATTTCTACGTGGTTGCCTCAAGAGATTTATAATTTCCTTTTTCTCATCTTCTCTTCCAATGATATCCGATTCTAACAAAAAAGAAACAGATTTGTTCCTTAAGCTGTCAGTGTGCTTAACCACCGCAGCTTTTGGGCCTAAATTCAACTTAGCCATTTCTTCCACCATATCATCAAACATTTTTTTTATTTTTTTGAATTTAGGAACCAGTGTTCGGCGAAGATAAGTATGATTTGAAGATAATGAACGAAATACCCGTGACATCTTTTTCTTATCACCTGCATTCACTTTGTATCTCATACCTTCAATAATAAACTCATCTAGTAAGTCATCTGCAAGATGAAGCACATCTTCGAGACTTCTTATCCAACTTTGCGCAGCACAATATTGTTCTTGTTTCTCCTGTGCATCAAGGAGCTCAAATCTAATGCATTCAACAGAGTTCTTAAGTTTTTCCAACTCATCCATAACATCATAAATCTGTCCATATTCATGAAAGGCTGCAGAAGCCAACCTGTTAAAACAAAACAAAAATAGTACACTAATTAATTTTTTTCATTTTGACCCTTCTCTTCCTTTTTTTTTTAATAAAAATAATTTACAAAATTCTATATGCTATATAAACAACCATTTCTCCTAAATCAACTTTAATTACTACAATCGAATGCAAAACAATTTTTCTACCTTTTATTGACGTCAACATCATTTCCCAAAACCTCTATCTCAACAGCATTCTCTGATTGATTCAGAATTTCCTGGTATCTTTTACTTGTTTCATCCATATCTTTTTTATAATCACAACTCCACAAACCACCTTTGAACATAGGACCAACATCATTCATCAAACCATCTTTCTCATTTGCAGAAACATCCATATCAATTGACTGGTAATATAATAGATAGACAGCTACCTTCTTAACAATCAACCCATGCCCAAAAGCTACAAATATCTCCACATTGTCACCAGGTCCTAGATTTGATGCTACGTTCTTCCAATCTTCATCATTAAAGGACATTATTGTATCTCGCTTGTATATATGAACAGTGAATTTATTGTAATTAATTATAGAAACACTTGTGAGACATTCAGTTGCCATGTTTTCAGATGTTGATGAATAAACAGCGCATAAAGTTATTCCCTTCATACAGTAATCACTATCCTCAGGCACTTGAAACTTTACTGAAGGTCCTTCACCCTTATAGACTAACCAAGAAGGATAATTGTCCCCGGGAAGGAAATATTCACCCGAATCTTTGGTTGTTAATCCCTGTATCATGAACAAATGCTAACTTAATTAAGTACTTCTACTATTCAAATAGACTTTTTGTAAATGTCAATCCCAATTCCAAAAGGTTAAAATGTTTTAAGAAAATAACAGAAAACCATAAACTAGAAAGCTAGTTGAAAGAATTGATATGCCCTTGGGGATACCCTTATTCCCATTAAAAAATAACTATCATGAGGAAAACAATTAGAGGAGTATTCGGATAGTTATTTATATGTAATTATACTTTGAGATGTGGAGTGTAGTGGTGTCAAGAGAGTGAAATTGAAAGAGAAAAGAAATTGCTCTGGAAGTTAACTTCTAGTTGTAGTATTAAAGACAAATTTTGGAATTGATTCAAGTGATCTTTGGATTTCCAGCATTGTTTCAGTTTCTGCTTTTATTTTTATCAACTTGTAATCCTTTATTGATTATTATTGGTTTGTCTGATTTTATGTGATATGTGATAAACTCCAAGGTTTTCCTTGCTTTTGACAGTTTAAATCACATGTTGAGTGACAGATTAATCATTTCTGTATTGAGGTATTGTTTTCTCATAACCCAGTATATCTATTTACAGCTCGCCGCTCCGTATTAGGCATGACAACAAAACCCGTATCCGTGGGTACCCACCCGAATCCGCCTCGAAGTTGACGGGGAAAACCCGCTTTGACTGAGTTTGGGTTCGAGTTTGGGTTTTCCCCGATTATAAGATATGGGGACGAGGCGGGTAATGGGGACACTAGTACCCACCCCGAACCCGTCCCCGTTTATTTCATTGTATATATTATTATATATTTTTGATAATTTAGAATATTAAATATGTCGCTAATGTTTTTATGTTTTGATTTGTATTTACTATTTAGAATATTTGAAATGTATGTATGAATTTTTTTGAAATTGTTTTATTTTATTATTTATAAAGTAATTTAATTTTAAAAAAGAAATAAATATTTCTATCAAAAAATTGATTTCACTAAATGGATGGTGGCGGGGCGGGGATACCCGAACCCACCCCGAACCCGTTTGGGTCGGGTTTGGGTTTTAATTCTCCTTCTCCGATTGGGTTTGGGGCGGAGAACGGGGATTGTTTGGGGATTCGGGTTTGGGTTTGGGAAAGGTAATAACCGTCCCCGACCCGCCCCGTTGCCATCCCTACTCCGTATACTTCATAGATTCTTATGTATTCTCTTATATCAGGAACTGTACAGTTGTCAGTTATGTAGAATACCTTGTTTGCTTTAATTCACATAGTTGATTCTAGCAAGTAGATCACTTCTTCCTAAATACAAAATAGTAATGGTGTAGTAACACTCCTACTAATATTGAGAACAACGGAACAAGTAAACAACATACATTAACAGTTTAACTATTCAGTAGTTATAAAGAACAATCTAGCAACCTAGTTCTTGTGAGTTGTGTGATAGTAATTATACAATACAAGAACACTAAAAAAAAGGTTTTATAAGGTGACACCTAATCGAAAATATTGACACGTAAAAATTGCTGAGAAGTAAAGCATTAAGGTCTACATTATGCCATGTGGCACTTTAGATTTAACAAATTATAATAGATAAAGGTTAGGAAATCCAAGAAGATGGGAAAGGAACCTGTAATATGCTCTTGCTTAGAGTATCGATGACTTTGTGGAAACTTCCCATTCCAATCAAAAGTGATCTCAAGGATAGATTTGAGAATTGTGATGTTTCTACTTTGGTAAATCTAATATCATATTGATCATCAAGAATTCTTCGTAATTCTTGAGTAAGTTCAATCTTTGAGCGGAATTGTACCCCAAAAGTTCTCAGTCGTAAAAGGCTGCTAACCGTTGGTGATAAAAAGCCAGGGTTATTTTTCTGTACAGCGATAGAAGCTAGATAATATGTAATGTTCCTAAATGGGGAAATTTGGGGAAGAGAGTTCATGGTTGGTGACATCCAAGACGAGATGAGAGAAGGAAAAATTTCGCGTGATAATCCTTCATGTCCACACAGGGATATATATCCAATGCTTTTCAATCTTAGTATTGAATAGGGAACATGTTTTACAGATGTACCTTTGGCAATCAGCGTTGTCAAGGATTCCAATTGCACTATGTCTTCTTCCAACTTGTCAAGCTTCGAACAACCAGAAAGGATGAGAGTTTCCAAAGATTTCAGTTGATAGATCTTCTTTGGAAGATGGCTAAGACCTGTACAGTCCTTCAAATTTATTAGAAGAAGATTATTGAGATCTCCAATGGATGGGTGTATTTTGGACAAAGATGGACAATCCATCATAATGAGCTTTTCAAGATTTGGTAATTTTGAAAAGTCCGGACCTCTGTTCAAGTATCTCGAATGACTGAGATTGAGAATTTTTAGATTCACTAGCACCTGATAGAAGATAAATGTTTAAAATAAAAATTAGAGAAAAATGGAAAATGAAATGGTGGCAACAATTATAATAAATTTTAAACAACTTATGGGTTCAAAGTAAAATGTTAATACTATACCTGGGTTTTATTCCAAACTTTTTTAATATTGCTGAATTTTAAGTCGATAACAACTAGATTTCCTTGATAAAATTCATCAGGTATATAGTTCAAGCTAAATCCTTGCCAGTGGACCCATCTTAGTTCTTTAGAAAGGTTGCCATAATCTCCAGTGAGGTCAACGCGATCAAGTTCTAGAAGTCTGAGTTTCTTCATCTCCTTGAAAGAATCCGTACTGAAGCGAATTCTGCCAGTTCTTTCCGACTTCAAAACCAATCCCTGTATAGCTTCTGTTCCCTACATGTGAGGAAAATATAAAAGTAATAGGAAGCGTTTTTCTTTTTGCAAGAAACAAAGTGATGTATGAAGCTACAGTATTTTAGCCTAAGCCACTTGTAAGGAATATAACAAGGCAAAATAGTTCAGAAACAAATAGGGTCTGATAAGGGTGATTAAAGTTCTTACAGATTTTGTGGTCAAAACATCATGTACATCCTCGTGAAGCCACAACCGACTCCGCTTCCCAGGTTCTTTTTGTGAACTTCCGCGAACAATTTCTCTTCCCATGTCTCTTATTAAATCATGCATTCCAAGCTTGTCATTCTTCTCAACTTTTAGGAGGCTGCACTCTACGAGCATGGCTATGCCAACATCAGCATAAAGTCCATAGTTATTTAATATCTCTGTAACATCGCCTTTATCCTTGCCGATAAAGAAACAACATATGTCAAGAAATATATCCTTTGTCATATCATCCTTCAAACTATCATAACTTATTCTCAATTTTTCTTGCACTCGATCATTTGGAGTTCTCTTTAGTTTTGACAGTACACTTATCCATTCTTTTTCTGTTCTCTCATATAAGGAAGAACCAAGGACTTCAAGAGCAACCGGTAATCCTCCACAATAAGCAACTACGTTCTTTGAGAGCTCACGGAAGTCTTCTATTGGACTGGGTTGTCTGAAAGCATGCCAACAGAAAAGCTCAAGGGACTTGCTTGTGTCCATTTCCTCTATACTAAATACACGGTCAACTTTAAGTAAATTAAGTATGCGCTTATCCCTGGTGGTGACAATCAATACACTTCCTAGACCATAACATTTACGGTTTCCACACAGGGCTTCTACTTGACCAAATGTGCTCACATCATCGAGTACAATGAGTACCTTTTTCCCTATAAATCTTTTCTCAGTTGTGGATATCCCATATGTAGTATGTATCTTCTCATTTGTTTCCAAGACATTTGAAAGAGGCTGTTCTTGTAAATGAATAATCTCTCCGTCACCTTTTGTACAAACTTCTCTAATATTTTCAATGAAGCTCAGGTCATCAAATTTGTAATGAATTTGGTTGTAGACAGCTCTGGCTGTTGTTGTTTTACCCAATCCACCCATACCCCAGATCCCTATCAAACAAACTTTGCTTGACTGATTTTCAATAAACTGTATCACTTGTTGCACATGGGCATGCAATCCAACTGGAAATTTGGTAATATTCAATAATCCCCTGTTTAGCTTTCTCAAAACATCCTCAACAATTCGCTGCACTAGTTCATCTTTATACCTTGTAGTATAATAATTATTATAAAACACACAGAGTGAACATACATTGGCAAAGACATCAAAGTAAAAAATATATACATTATTATGGGTATGTTTGGATTGGTGGTTTGTGATGGAATGAAATGGAGTGGTAAATAAGATGATTTTATTGTTAGGATTTGCAAATGATGGATGAAATGGAACTTGATGGAATCCATTTCATCCACTCCTCCATTTTTTTTTATTCCAGGAACATTATTAATAAAATACCCAAACAATAAGATATATATCTTATTCAGCTATTATGTTTCATTCTACTCCACTTAATCCGGTTCCGTCAATCCAAACATAGTCTATCTTCTAGAAAATAATTAAAAAAAAAAAACTATAAAGTGTTGATTAACCTGTACTTGGTGGCATCCCAACCTAACAAATTAGCAGCTTCGGTGAGTGCCTTCCTCCAACTAGACAGCACATGTTCCATCTTTCCCTTTGCTGAGATTCTTTTTGCGGTGGCTCTCAAATCTTTTCCAAAACCACCATTCTGGAGGCGTACAACCGATGGATCAACATCATAAAACACAGGGACAACAGCCTGGTCACCAGTTCTGTGGCATTCCATGACTTTTTGAAGTTCGTTAAGACACCAACTAGATTGAGTGTAGTTTCGGGAGAAAACAAGGATAGATATACGAGACCATCCTATTGCTCGTGAAAGTTCTGGTCCCAGCTCGGTTCCATTTCCAATCCGATAGTTGATACAAGTGGTAATTCCTGCAATTGTGAGTGCAGTTTGTAGATGTGAAACGAAATTCTGACCCGTGTCTTTCCCTAAATAGCTGACGAACACGTCGTAGATCCATTTATCATTGAATTTTAAGGATGATGATGAAGAAGAATCCATTAGTTCGATTCGAGTGGGTGAGAGGAGTTGAAGTCAACGCTGAGGTTTGTTTGTGTTTCAACAAAGCATTTCTTTTTTCAGATGAAATAAATTGTCCCTCCGGCTTTAATTATAAATTCCATTTTTAAGTTAATTGAGCAATGAATGTATCTAATCTACATAAAAGACCAAATACATTTATTATTCAACGGACCTAAAAAGAGAATATTTGCTTATAATTATTGTCTGAGGGAGAGGGAGTATGTTCATTATGTAAAGTGGCGGGAAATACCAAATAAAATATTATATTTTTAATAAATTAGACTTTGACACTTGGGATACACATATTTTTTAGCATGTTATATATTATTGAAATAATAAAATTAAAATAGCTTTCAATATCTACTTAATATAAATGTAAAGAGGTCATGATGGCAACTCTAGCCACATATCATCTTGATAATAATTATTGCCACATGTCATTTAGAAATAATTCTAAATACAAACCATAATTATACAAATTCAATATTCAAATAAATAATAATTATAATAATTATAGAATAAATAATCATTAACAATATAATAATAATAATATTAACCTTAATAATATAATAATAAGTAATAATTAATATTATTTATTAATTGACACAATATTAATAATTCAAATAATAGTAATAATAAAAATATTATTTAATAATTGATGCAATATTAATAATTAAAATAATAATAAAAATAATAAATATTTTAATAATAATATTGAGCCATTGTGATAAATAATACAAATAAATAATAACTTGAAATAGAGTAAAACTAAATATACATAAATAATATTTTAATATAAATTGTTGGATTCAAAATATATTTAAAAATATGTTTATATATATATATATATATATATATATATATATATATATATATATATATATATATATATATTAAAAAGTTAATAATAATATTGAGCCATAGTGATAAGTAATAAAAATAAATAATAACTTAAAATAGAGTAAAACTATATATACATAAATAATCTACTTAATATAAATGTAAAGACATATTTCCAACATATAAAATAATTATTTTTTATATTATAACAATTATTTTTTAAATATAAAAATAATTATTATTAACAATAATATAAAATAATTATTTTTTAAATGATTTTATCTTAGTAGTTTTGTATAATAATCTAGACAACTATTTAATAACGTTTACTCAATTAACGATAAATATACTATATAAATAAATTACTTAAGTAATATGTTTTATTGAATTTATTTCGTTAGTAAATTAATAGAAATATTTGTAAAATATATTTTTAAAATAGTGATGCCCAAAATTAATTTATATTGAAATCAATAGAAAATATAGATAATAAATACTAAGTATAGTGAAAACTAAAATACTCAAGTAGATAAAATATCATAAAATATTAATTTAATTGAATAAATATAGAAATATATCACATAAATATTTGATTTTTTTTTCTTTCATTTCAATTCTGTAACTGCTATTGTTTGATTACCATTCATTTAATTATTGTATTTATATAAATATTTATTAATAAGTTATAATAAAAAATGACTTTAATTCACTTATTTAATTTTTTGTAGTCAAATTAATTAATTAAAACTAAATATTTAATTATATCATTTTAATTAGGAAGTAAACTATACATTAAGATAAATATTTTCTCATTTCGTTTTTCATATAAATTTGACATTATAAAATTACAAATATAAAATTATTTTTTAACTAATTATGATAAAAAAAATAGCTTTCATTTTCCCATCAATATTTGTAACTGATTATTTTTTTAATTTTCTTTCCATCAATATTTTCTTTCCTTATGTAGTTATAATTATTAATTACTACAATTAGATTCTTAATGTAGTTATAACTCTCCAATACCAATTAGTAACGATGTATTTTGAAGGTTTTCCACCATCCTATTTTAATTACAATTTATTTTTGGAACAAAATCAGTTACAAATTTTTTAATTATATTATTTTTATAATTATTGCAAAACTTAATGTTTAAAAAGTGAAGAGTTTTATGAAACTGTCCATCATAATATCATTTCATTATTTTGAAACCCATAAATTCGTCAACATTTCTTCCTTAAATAGATAAACTCTTCTCACTTTTTTTCTCACTGTCACACATATATTTTGGAATTTGATTTGATGAATAATTTGACAAAGCATGGAATGAATGAGTGAAATATTCTATCGATTAAAAAAGATAATTGATTTTTCTATCTTTATCTAATCCAAAAGCTTTTGGAAGGTTCCATTTTTTTTATGTCCATATTTTTTCTAATAAATTTTATTTCTTATTTTGATCATATTTAAATTTACTTCATCTATATTATTTTCATCATATTCAAATTCATTTAATACTCATATTCATATTGTGTAATATAATTTCTAATTTTTATTTTGCAGGTTTTACAATTTAAAAAAGGTATAATTGGCACAAGCTCCTACAAATAACAATTTTATAACGAATATTGAAATATACATCTCTTGCATTCATATGGAAAATCTAAATTCTAGAAATTGTAATACATCTGCTTATGTTAAGATGTTTTTATTTTTATTATGATTTTTTAATTTTTTTTTAATTTTCTTCCTCTTTCTTCACAATTCTAGAATGGTAGTACTGCTTTCTTGTAGATATAAATTGTAATTATTATTTTAATCATATTTATAGTCATATTTATTTTGATATATGTTGGTTATTATAGAATTAAAAATGCACATATTTATTGGTTTTCTAATTTCAAAATTTATGGGCTTTATAAAATTAAATATTAGAATTTTTAATTTGACTATTGACCTTTAAAATTATTTAAAGATAAAAAGAATAGTTATAGAGCACTGTGGTTCTACAAATTTAAGTGTAATATATAATATTTTATTTTAAGAAAAGAGTCTTACAATATATTTTAATCATATATTTTAACCATTAACCAGATATTTTAACAAAAAAATTATTTATTCAAGGTCTCACTTTTTTAATTATTAATTAATTAAATTTATAAAATTAAATATTAGAATTTTTAAATTTTTTATAATAATTTTAATGAAAACTGATCATTATAAAACTGTTGAATTAAACCATCATTACTTCAAAATTAATAATAATAAAAATATATTTTTAAATATTTCATAGTAATAGTAATGAAATAAATATCAACGAATGAAATTAATAAATAATTTAAAATCTATGAAAAATATAAAAAATTAATAGTTAGAAAGAGAGTGAATTCTTACAAAATTAAAATAAATACAATATCAAAAGCTAACAATTTAAAAATGTCATTGATTGAATAAATATATAAATATAACTGATAAATTTTTCAACTATTTTTTTCTATTTTGTAACTTCTATCATTTATTTATATTTATTCAGTCATTTATTGTCTTGATACAAATTTTTATTAACAATTAAATCAATTAATTATTTATTTTTATTATTATATTCATAATTATGTGTATATCAATGTGTGATATTGAGTTATCATCATTTAATATATATTTTTTTCTAAATTTTATAGTCATAATAATAAATATAATAACAATATTTTGAAGTTTAAAATATTATATACAATGACAATAATATATTATAAGTCAACCGCGCAACGCGAGGGTTATATACTAGTTATAAATAAATTGGATCTGATCATATTGATTATTGCTATATTTTGTGAGTAACGAAGAGCTTATGATCATTGCTATATTTTGTGAGTAACGAAGAGCTTAGTATGCATTCAATAATTATATCACAGTGCCGAGATTAATGATAATGATTTTTTGTTTTTTTATTATATCAAAAAATATAATCTCAACTATCATGGAATGTTTACGTGATTATTGCAAATTTGATTAAAACAAATGTCATATTTGGCATCAACGTGGTTTAGCAACGGGTAAGTTAAAATAAACTGCAAGACACAACGATAGTCTTTAACACGCAGGACATTCAATTAGAGTTTTCAAGCTTCACACATTTAGGATCTTTGATAACCGATGTAGCACCACCGTTGATATCATTTACCACCATTGATATCATTCACAATTGATTCAGGACTATGAGCCAATCTCTTAATATAAAAAAAAAAAAAAAACAATTTATATACCATAATATTATTATCGGCAATTTCATTTCCTATCTGAACACGCTCAGCATCAATATCCGGTTTATTCATTTGTTATATATGTTGAGAGAGTGAGTATTACTTAAATTATCAATAAAAAAATAAGAAATATCAATACAAAATGTTTTCATACATTGATCTCATACAATGTTAAAAACCGATTGATTATCTCCCCGTCTTGAGTCATCTTCTTCACAATATAATTGCGTCAATTACGAAACAAACTGGCATCAGTAACCTCTACCTTAAACAACATTCGTTTGTCCACAAATATACCAAGCTCCGATGGATAAGCTAAATCCTATAACAAAAAATATAATATATAAATAAATTCTTTTAACAAATTATTTAGTATTAATTTAGATATCGTAAAACACATATACCAATCTTATTACTTGATTCATGTTATCAAACAAATAAGAGAGTGAAAATTGTTGATCCAAAATTATCAATTACTTGAACGTTAATTTCTTTTTCAAAATTTTGCAATGCATTATTAGTTTGACAACACCCACCTATTTATAATAACTAGTAAAAGACCCGTGCGTTCGCACGAGTCACGAAAAGTCGAAATAAATATTTAACAAATATTATATAGTTATGGTTAAAAAATATTTTTAAAAAATATGAATTAACAAAAAAAAAAAGTTTTCAATGATGATTGTCATATAAATATTAATTTAATTTATCAAGTTGTAGTAGTTGTTAGAATATAAATAGAAATCTATAATATAAGAAAATTTGTTGTTCTGGAATTTACCATAATACCCTTTGATTATCTTAGCCTAAATTAATATATTTGGGGCAAATAATGTCTTATGTTGGTTTGTTCTAAACACTAAAAGATATTTTATTGGACAACAACAAATAAAGTACATTAAATAAAAGAACATTTCCTTCCAAACTATTACTATTTCGCAGACTACTATTTACTTTTTTGCAAGCCACTTTTCTCCTCTTGACCACAAATTGCATCCAAATGGATATCGTTTCCTGCAACCCCTTTATCTTCTCTTCCCAAAATATCTTGAAACTATAATTTCTTCTTCCAAAAGCATGCTCTCTGCAGACATGATGCACGCCACCCTCCATTTTCCACACAAAAGATGTAAATTCATGTTCTCTCTTCCGCTACCTTTCTCTCTTTCTCTTTAGCTTTCTTCTCTCTTCTGTTGTCTCTCTTTCTTCTTGCTTCTTTCATCTCTTCTTCTTCTTCTTCTTCTTCTTCTTCTTCTTCTTTCTTCCCTCATTCTTTTCTTCAACAAAGACAACTGGGTTCTGGAAGGATTTACAAAATCTACGAATCAAGGTTTATGCTCTTTGTCCTTCTCTGCTTAGATCTTTAAAGTTTTTAAGGGTTTGTTTTCTTCTTATTCTGATTTTAGGATTTCAGTGTGAGAAAAATGAAATAAAAAACAAATTAGGTTTTTTGTTATGCATCTTCCTTTTCTTTCTCCCTGCTGTAACTTTTTTGTATTGTGTGTTGTTGTCATACCCCAAAATTTGTCCATCATATTTTAAAATATTTTGGCAAACACTGAGAAATAAGCCTGACTATCTCTCTCCTAAGCAATAAGTCCACAATTAGGGTTTTGTTTCTCTCAAGGTCAAATCAAGTTCTAAGACCTCAAATGGATCCCATGGCCTCTCATATGCTTCAAAGGAATCCTCATGCCAAGTTTCAAACCTTAAATTACAAGATTGCCCAGTCAACTACTCAAATGGTCAACAGTCAACCAGTTTGACCTAAGAAGTCAACTATGCTCAAATCACAGTCAAAACTCCTGATTTTTTGGTCAAAATCAATATTTTGAAGTTAAATTCATCATTTGATCAAGGGTTGATCATGATTCATTAAAGAAAGCTTCAAATTCATCAAAGGTTAAAAGTTTCTAATTTAGGGTTTTGAACTAAAAGTCAACTGAACTTTGACCAGCCATAAGTCTCTCATATTTTATCAAAAATTTCACAACCAAAGCTAATTCTCAAGGAAATTCAATTCTCTACAACTTTGATGTTGGGCCCAAGGTTAAGAAATGCTTCAGCTTAGGAGATATGAGCCAGAACATTACAGGTTCTTTTGAAAGTTCACAAAAAACAGTTTTTTGTCAGGAGCCATATCTCCAAGATAAAATCTTCAAATGCAAAATATGTTCCAAAGTAGATTGTAGAGGACATCTTGGGCTTTCCCAAAAGTTCTAGAACACTTCCATACCTTAAAAATTGAGGGAGATATGCTTTGTCAAAGTTGGTCAATTTTTGGTAAAATGCATGAAGCAAATAAGGGTCAAAATGGGTCTTTTTGCAAAGAAGCCCAATCTTTTATGATCCAATCTTGTTCTCGAAGTCATCAAGAAGATCTAATCTCAATGCCACGAATTTATGATTTTTATTTGATTTTATATTGATTTTTATTCATTTAAAAAATGATATAAATCAAATAATTTAGGTAATAATCAAAGATTTGGTGGGAGAAATTTTTTTAATCAAATCCAATCACCAATTAGACATTATAGGTGATCTAATTTCGTTCTAATGAAGATTGAAAAGATTGAATCAAATTTTGGCCAATTTGGAAATATTGCATAACCAATTTCAATCAAGTTTAACCAAATCTCAAACATTGGAATTACATGATTTCTCTCCAAATTTGTTGACCTAAGGAAATCTCTATAAGTGTCTAAACTTGGTCAGAGAAAAGGAGAGGATTTTGCCGCAGCCAGAGCCTTATTCGAGAGGAAAAATTGTGAAAAGGAACCATCCAAAACTCACAAAAACCGTGAACAAAGAGAAGGTGGTGGGTCAAATTCCAGTTCAATTCAGGCCAAACAAAGCGTCTCAATCAGTTCCTTGGCGTTTTTTGAACATAACTCCATCCTCACCATCAATCAGAACGTGTAGAATTTCATCTCACTTGTCACGGTTTGGTTTGATTTTTTCCTATTCTTAATCCATTCATATACGCATCATAAAACATATATGAGGGCATGGTCATGTTTAGAATTAGCATTACAAACTTCCTGTGTCGGTTAATTGGTGTTTAAGTGCAGGATTCAGGTGATGCCATGGTTAGGGTTAGTAAGCTTCGAATTAGGGTTTCCAAACTAGGCGAAATTGGACCAAATTAATGGTACAATCATACTCAGGAGGTTATTGCGATCCAGTCTATGGCCTTGCATTGAATTTATATTGTGTATTTCTTATTTTTGAAAATTGCAGTCCGTCACTATAGGTATAGGCCTGTTTGTTCTACGAAGAAGATGAAGGGCAAGGCGCACAAATTCTATTTTTAAATTTTGAATCACTTACGTTTAATATATTATAGTTCTTGATTGGATCTATTTCAACTAAAAAGTGCAGCGCGGACGATGGTGCGTTTTGCTGATCATGCCAAAGATACGAGTTCGAACCCTGGCTGGTGCAATTTTTTCTTTGTATTATCTAGTTTGCAGATCCGGTGCATATGACCATACATGGCGCACGATACACCTCTCTCCATCAGCCATCAGATTGCTACGTGGTTAGATCTGACGATCCAGATGCGCGCGTCAACGATGGACACTCAGAAGACCACCACATTGAATCCAACGCCCCAGTCATTACCATATTTTGTTTTCTTTCCTTTCTTTCTTTTATCATTATTATTTTATTTACTTAATTAGCCATTAATTAGTTTTTTAACCCTTCTAATCATTAATTAATTAGTCAACTAACCAATAATTAATTAATAAAATTAGGATTAGCTTTCTTTTAAGTTTAATTCTGGGATTTTATTTATTTAGTTTACTAAAAATATTTAGTTTTTATTAGGTTAGTTGATTTTTAGAAAATTTAAGATTTAGTTAATTAATTAGGTTAATTAGTTTATAATTTGGATTTAATTTTAATTAGGTTTTTATATTTATCCTTGACTTCAAAAACCATAGAAAACCTTTTGGTAGGTGTTACCCATTAACTGTAGGCTAGGGTTTCCTTTAAGGTTTAGATTTACCACTATTGTTTTTAAACATTGAATTTCTTTTATGCGTGATTCTCTTCTCATCTCATACTCTGTGAATGTCGCGTACCTTTAATTATTTATTTATTGTTTGCCATTTTAATTCTAGAAAGTATGTATAGGTCGCAATAAGTTTTCTTGTAATAGTAATTAGGTTTATATTTCTGCCTTTTATTTTCCGCATCTCCGGGTTTTTGGCTTTGTATTCGCCTCCTCGAAGGTTTTTGGCTTTGTATTCGCATCTCTAGGAACTTTTAATTTCCACACTTTATTTTTCTGTAAATATATTAACTGTGTGGTTAGTAACAATAGGGAGTGGCAAGACTATTAACTGAATCTAGATCACTAATTTACAAGATAATATAATTGAATCAGAATCACATGATTGTTGCACCCACACACCTTTGAGGTAACCCCCTTTTATGTTGCCTTCGATTCAAATCATCATACTCCTTCGATAAAAGATCATAGTCCCTTCGAGTTACTTACGATTCAAAATGATCTCGTCCCTCGATGTCGCCTTGATAAATGATGATCGTCCCTCCGAATGCTAAGGTATCCTTACAAGTTGCCTGCAAATGACTATTCACATCCTTTCCTAAAGGCTTCCTACCCTTTTTATGGTATGGATATACTTATGGCAAACGATGATTCTCGATGACCCTTAACATCCAATGAAAAGACTACCTACCTTCCTTATGGTATGGATAGCCCTTTCAAACGAAAGACCTCAAGAACAAGAAAGACGAACTTAGGGTAGGTACTCTTAACTGCTTGCTCAATTCAAAATTCAAAATGCTTTTCGCACACTTCTTTCCAAAATAAATTCCAAAAGGCTACACTTATTTACAAGTTAAAGTCCTTATTCAAAATCTTTTTCTAAATCACACACTACAGTTTCTTTCAAACAAATCAAACAAACAAGTGAGCTAAGAAATTAAGAGCCCATGGATAACCATGGATACCAAAGGTGCTTACGCCTTCCCTTTGTATAACCTACCCCCCGAACTCAAAATCTTTCAAAGGTCTTTCCTGTTCTTTTTGCCTTTCCAATTGGATAAAATAAAAGTCGGTGGCGACTCTTGCTATCCGCAACATTTAAAAAAGTCAGTTCTCCCACCGTATTACAGTTGTGATTTGTTACCTAGTTATGTGAGCAAGCAGTTAAGAGTACCTACCCTAAAAGTGGATCTTTCTTGTTCTTCAAGTATTTTATTTGAAAGGGTTATCCATACCATAAGGAGGGTAGGTAGTCTTTTCATTGGATGTACGGGTCATCGAGAATCATCGTTTTCCATAAGTCTATGCATACCATATGGGAGGTAGGAAGTCTTAGGAAAGGACGTGAATAGTCATTCGAAAGGACGATCATCATTTTATTCGAGGCAACATCGAGGGACAAGATCATTTCATTGTTTAGGCAACTCAAATGGACTATGATCTTTTGATGATGATTTAGAATCGTAGGCAGCATTTGCTAAGGTATCCCTACGCTCGAAGGGACTTGACTATTATAATCGTGGGTGTGTGCAACAATCACGTGAATTAGATTCAAATATTTATCTTGCATTAGGTGAACTAGATTCAATTTAGAGGTTACCACTCCCTACTTTACTAACCATGCCATTAATATAAAATAAAGGCAGAAGTAAAATTTCCTACGCTATTACAAGGCTTCGGAGAGGGGATTACAAACCAAAAACCGGGGGAAAGGCAAAAAACTTAAAAGGCAGAAATTATAAACCTAAACTATTACAAGAAAACTTATTGCGACCTATACAATTTTCTAAAATTGAAATGGCAGATAATAAACACACATGCGACATTCATAGAGCATGGGATGAGAAGAGAAATTCGTGAATATAAAGAGGTAATCAAGGTGATAAACCCTAAATTTTAAAGGTTAGTAGATAAACCTAAAAATAAAAACTACTAGTCAAAATTATAAATAAAACCTAAAAATAAACATAGAAAATTAATGGTTAAAAATTATATTAAAACCTAAAAATAATTAGCCTAAAGCTAATGGTAAAAAATTTGCCTAAAATTAAATTATTAGCCTAAAAAACCATAATTTGATTAAATTAAACTAATTCTAAATATTATTATTAATTAAACCTTAAACATAAAATTATATCAATTTACTTATGAAACCTAAAAACTAAATTATTGTTTTCATTAAAAAAAAGGTTTTGGTTTTGTTTTAAAAAATATATGGAATTGTTTTTTTTTAAAAAAAGGAGTAAAAAAATTAGAAAAACCTGGACGCTGGATTCTATATGGTACGCCCTTGAGGGTGTATGGTGGATCAACATGTTCTAGAACGTTGGATCTGACATTGAGTTGAATCCGGTGGCTGGTGTTGATGGTGCACCATGAGTGTGTGTTGGCTGCAGCCGCTGGATCTGAAAACAAATGCAATCAAACAATTGTTAAAAATTAATTGACATTAGCGGGATTTGAACCCACGTTTCTAAGGCTACAACTCTCCCTCTCTGACCACATGAATCAAACGCGCTTTGTTGATTATTAATGCCGTCCATATCAATAAATATCAAAACACGCTGTAATTTGAAAAGTCAAAGAACACAGGTTAGCCGGGCCCATTATCCATTGCATGGACGGATTGCGTGTGGGGAGAGAATCAACAAATATTGACCACCCAATCACCAACATGCGCGTGTGGTCCACCAACCATAACACTATTCATCATCATCTTCCTCAAATCAGCTACGAACCTACTTCAGCTTTGCCATGGTTTTAGCTACGAATTATGGTAGCCATTTTCTGCAAGAAGCAAAACTAAAAAAAGCGTTAGACAAGGATCAAGTCCACCCAGATCTACTAAATGGATCCTCACGGACTCAATGGTGGCACCCGATTTGTCTGAAAACGTCTGTACGTGTGGATACGAAGAGCATAAGCTCTATGCCCTAACAATGGCATCTCCTTGTTCCGGCCTTAGGGCTTGCAAACAATGACTCTAATGTACTTCATCTAGATTTTTTGCGACTTTGAACGCTGTAGCCATTGGCCCCCATCTTCTTGGTAGACTTCTGATTATTTTCTTGACATGATCAGCTTTAGTATATCCTTTGTTTAGAACTCTTAAGCCATCAATCAAAGTTTGAATCCTCGAGAACATGGCTTCAATGGTCTCATCATCTTCCATCTTGAAGGCTTCATACTTCTTGATAAGAGCCGGAGCTTTTGTCTCTTTGACTTTAGCATTGCCTTCATGAGTCATTTTGAGTGACTCAAACATGTCGTGTGTTGTGTCTCTGTTTGTGATTTTTTCATATTCAGCGTGTGAGATAGCACTTAGTGAGATGATTCTGGCTTTGTGATGGTTCTTGAAATCCTTCTTTTGTTGATCTATCATGTTTTTTTTGTCTATCTTTTTGCCTTCATTTATAGGATGTTCGTAGCCATCTACTATAGTATCCCATAGGCTAGGATGACATCCTAGAAAGAAGCTTTCTATTCTATCTTTCCACTATTCGAAGTTTTCCCCATTGAATACAGGAGGTCTTGAAAAACCATTGTTGTTTACTTCATTAGCCATAGTGTTTTCCTTCTGGATCTTTATTTGGCACGGTTAAGTGTTTGCACCCAGAACCAATCGCTCTGATGCCAATTGAAGGTTGAGAAAACACTTAGAGGGGGGGGGGGTTGAATAAGTGTTTCTTTTTCGTTTAGAGCAACAATAGACAGAACACAGTTATTTTTATCCTGGTTCATTTGCAACTCAAACTACTCCAGTCCACCCTCCACAGATGATTAGCCTCTCTCAATGAGGACTTAATCCACTATAATCAGAACTTTATTACAATTGCACAGCCAACCGATGTGACTAACAATACAATGCACGAGCTAACTGCTGGTGACTAACAACCTGCACAAACCAACTGTTTGTGACTAACTAACTTCTAAGACTCAACTAGTCCTAGACTTCTTGAGACTTCTGGCCCAACTGGTCTCTCAAAGAACTGTTACCGAGTAACCTTAAATGATAGTGTTTAAGATTGCTTCTACAAAGCGTTAATCACAACTGTGATATTTCACTAATATTTAGCACAGAGAGTTTGAACTCAGAATATGGATATGAAAACTTTTTCTTCAGCGAGTTTTGATGTATCTTCATACTTTGATGATTTTCAGAGAAATGATGTTTGCATCTATTTTTTTCATTGTTGTTTTAAACGAACATGAATATATAGCTCAAGATTTTTGTCCGTTAACTTGATTCTTGAACGAAACATTTAATGTTTGCGTGTTTGCTTTTCGTTTTTGTTTTCTCCAACGAGCTGCATGTGGATAGCTTCTTCAATCAACCTTGGGAATGACATTTTTTGAGTGTTGCAATCGCCTTGCTAATGATTATGTTTTTAACGGATCTTTCTTTCTGAATCAGATTTCATGAACTTCTGTTCAGCTTTGAATTCATCTTCTGTATCAGTATGTTTGCAGCGGTTTTGGTGCTTTATCCGAAGTTGCCTTAAGACTTTGAGTATCTTTGCATTTATTCATCTTTGTTTATCAAGTTCTAGAGGTACTTGAATTAAAACATCTTCTGAAATCAGAAACATATAATTAGAGTACCATATTTACTTATACAAAATTTATTTGCTTGTTATCATCAAAACACTAATTATATGATTAGAACCAAACTATATTCTAACACGTAGTTTTGATAAAGAATGACCCAAACACATCCGAACCAATTGTGATTTTTTGCGGTTTCGATTTGGTTTGGTTTAATTTTGCGATTTTGTATTAAGTCGATTTAATTTGAACACCCCTAATTATCACTGTTCGTTTCTTTGCTATTTAGTAAAATAACAAGAACTGAAAAATGGTATGGGCCCCATAAATATTACATCTTTGAGTGTTGCTATGTTTACACCAAAAGTTTAACACCACACTTTTACACCGTATCAAATACATCATGCCCAATGTGGTTGTTTGTGTCGGAGCTAATAAAAATTAATGATTAAACATTTTAAAAAGTAAAACCGTATTATTATACGGTGTAAGTGTTAGATTTTAGTGTAAGAGTAATGCTATTCTTACACCCATTTTTTTACACCAATACTTACACCAAACACTGTTCACCGTATTTATATGGTGAACAGTGTTTTTTAAAATAAAATAATACTTTTTATTTTTTATTTTTAAAATTACGGACGACACTATTTATGTACGGACGTGCATTAACCAACTTCATTACTGCATTAACTAAATTTTTACACTGCATTAACCAAGTTTGATGACAGCTAAAAATTATTTTTAATACCTGAATGTTGCATTAACCAAGTTTTTACTCTGCATTAACCAAATTTGATAACTACTGTAAAGTACTGTTTATGGATGTAAGAATGACATTACTCAAATTTGGTTAATGCAGTGTAAAAACTTGGTTAATTCAGTGTAAAAACTTGGTTAATGCATTAATGAAGTTGGTTAATGCAACATCCAGGTATTAAAAATAATTTTTACCAGTCACCAAACTTGGTTAATGCAGTGTAAAAACTTGGTTAATGCGGTAATGAAGTTGGTTAATGCAACATTCAGGTATTAAAAATAATTTTTAGTAGCCACCAAATTTAGTTAATGCAATATAAAAACTTTGTTAATGCAATAATGAAATTGGTTAATGTACGTTCATACATTAACAGTGCCGTCCGTAAAAAATATTTTTTATAAAAATTATTATTATATTTAAAAAAACACTGTTCACCGTATAAATACGGTGAATAATATTTGGTGTAAGTATTGATGTAAAAAATGGGTGTAAGAATAGCATTACTCTTTAGTGTAAATATAGTGTTTCTATGCATGTTTCTTCTCAACTTCTTCTATGCATTCCAAGCAAGAGAAATAAAATTCTCTTATTACTTCTCTCTCCAATATCTCTATCAAGCACACCCTTACTCACTTAACTCCTTCCCAAAGTAGATGCCATAACATATAAATTAATTCAAGAGTGTTGTAATCCGAAAAAACCTGTTACTCTTTACTGTACATTTTCTTCTCAGCGTTGACTTCATTTCAAGGAATTGATGGATTCTCCTTCTTTTTCTTCTCCTCCTTCTTCTCCTTCTCCATCTTCTTTATCCTCCAATTCCCGATTGATGCACGATGTGTTTATCAATTTTAGACGAGAAGACACTAGCAAAACTTTCGTTTCTGATCTCGATGTTGCTCTCTCCAAAGCCGGAGTCGAATCATACATCGATTATCACCTCCACAAGGAAACCGATCTGGATTCTGAACTACTGGGAGCAATAGAAGATGCTCGTATATCTATCATTGTCTTCTCCAAAAATTATGCAGAATCTAGCTGGTGTCTTAACGAGCTGGAAAAAATTATGGAATGCCGCAAAATTCTTGGCCAATTTGTTGTCCCTGTGTTTTATGATGTTAACCCTTCCGATGTTCGTCGCCAGAGGGGTGATTTTGGACAAGTTTTGAGGGATACTGCAAAAGAAGTATACTTTCATTCAGAAGGAGAAGAAAAGATGGAAAATGTGTTGTCAAATTGGAGCACTGCACTCACCGAAGCTGCTAATTTGTCTGGTTGGCATGTCCCCAATTACAGGTAAACGTAAATCAGCACTTTTTAGTTTCTTAGGGTTTTTTCTTGTTTCTGGAACATATTTTTGACCTTGTATAGTTATTATTACAATCCAAGGTATCAAGATGAACTAGTGCAGCAAATTGTTGAGGCTGTCTTGAGAAAGCTGCAAAGAGAATCTTTGTTTATTGCCTCATTTCCAGTTGGACTGGAGTCCTATGTGGAAGAAGTGACTGACATTATAGAAAATCATTCTGGCCAAGTTTGCTTGATAGGGATCTGCGGAATGGGTGGATCTGGTAAAACAACTGTGGCCAAATCCATCTATAATCAAATTCATTGGAATTTTATGAATAGAAGTTTCATTGCAAATGTTAGAGAAGTTTGTGAGGAAAATAACGGGATTATTCAGTTACAACAACAATTACTTTGGGATATCAAGAACAAAAATATGATGATAGATAGCATTGAATCAGGGGAAATGATGATCAATGATCTTCGTGGCACTAAAGTACTCGTTGTACTCGATGATGTGACCACATTTGAACAGCTAAAAGCGCTATGTGCAAATTTTAGATTGTTTGGTCCAGGAAGTGTATTCATTGTTACTACTAGAGATGCAGGCCTGCTTAAGCTCGTTAACGCGGACTATGTCTGCACAATGAAGGAATTGGAGGACGATGAGTCCCTTGAGCTTTTCAGCTGGCATGCTTTTAGACAGCCTATTCCAAAGGAAAAATTCAGGGAACTCTCGAGGAATGTAGTTGCTTATTGCCGAGGATCACCATTGGCTCTTGAAGTCCTTGGTTCTAACTTATATGAGAGAAGAAAAGAAGATTGGAAAAATGTGCTCTTAAAATTAGAAAGAATTCCCAATCATCAACTGCAACAGAAAATGAGACTAAGCTTTGATGCTTTAATGGATGATATGCAAAAGGATATATTTCTTGATATATGTTGTTTCTTTATAGGTAAGGACAGATCCTATGTTACAGAAATACTAAATGGCTGCGGATTTTATGCTGGTGTTGGGATAGCTGTCCTCATAGAGCGGAACCTTGTAAAAATTGAGAAAAATAACAAGCTTGGAATGCATGACTTAATAAGAGACATGGGAAGAGAAATTGTCCGCGAAAGTTCAGCTAAAGAGCCTGGGAAGCGTAGTCGATTGTGGTTTCACGAGGATGTACATCATATTTTGACCACAAATTCTGTAAGAACTTTAATCACCTTTATCAAGATCATATGACTCTTTATTTGTTACTGAACTGTTTTGCCTTGTTATGTTCCTTACAAGTGTGCTTAGGCTGCAATTCTATTGTTTCATACATCATTTTGCTTCTAGCAAAAAAAAAAGGGTTCCTTTTATTTTAATGTTTTCCTCACATGTAGGGAACAGAAGTTATAGAGGGACTGGTTTTGAAGTCGGAAAGTACCATGAGAGTTCGCTTCAATACTAATTCTTTCAAGAAGATGAAGAAGCTCAGACTTCTACAACTTGATGGTGTTGACCTCAATGGAAATTATGGGAACCTTTCTAAAGAACTGAGATGGCTTCATTGGCGAGGATTTACCTTGAACTATATACCTGATGAATTTTATCAAGGAAATCTAGTTGTTATCGACTTAAAATACAGCAATATTGAAAAAGTTTGGAATAAAACCCAGGTGTAGTATTAACATTTTATTTTGAAACTAGAAGTTGTTTATAATTAATTATAATTGTTGCCACCATTTTATTTTCCATTTTTCTCTAATTTTTATTTTAAACATTTATCTTCTATCAGGTGCTTGTGAATCTAAAAATTCTCAATCTTAGTCATTCGAGATACTTGAAAAGAGGCCCAGACTTTTCAAAAATACCAAATCTTGAAAAGCTCATAATGAAGGATTGTCCATCTTTGTCCAAAATACACCCATCCATTGGAGATCTCAACAATATTCTTCTGATAAATTTGAAGGACTGTACAAGCCTTAGCCATCTTCCAAAGAAGATGTATCAACTGAAATCTTTGGAAACTCTCATCCTTTCGGGTTGTTCAAAGCTTGACAAGTTGGAAGAAGACATAATGCAAATGGAATCCTTGGTGACGCTGATTGCAGACAATACAGCTGTTAAAGAAGTGCCCTTTTCAGTAGCAAGATCGAACATCGATTATATATCCCTAATTGGATATGAAGGACTCTCACGCGATGTTCTTCCTTCTCTCATTTGGTCTTGGATGTCACCAACCATGAGGTCTCTTCCCTATATTTCCCCATTTAGGAACATTACATATTATCTAGCTTCTATCGATGAACAGAAAAATAACTTGGGCTTTCTATCACCAACGGTTAGCAACCTTTTACAACTGAGAATAATAGGGGTACGATTCTGCTCAAAGATTCAACTTACTCAAGAGTTACGAAGAATTCTTGATGATCAATATGATGTTAGATTTACCGAAGTGGAAACATCACATGCACCACAAATCTCAAATCTTTCCCTGAGATCACTTTTGATTGGAATGGGAAGTTTCCACATGGTTATCGATACTCTTAGCAAGAGCATATCACAGGTTCCTTTCCTATCCTCTTGGCTTTTTCTAACCTTTATCTATTATAACATGTTAAATCTAAAGCGCCACATACTGTAGCATATATACCTCAATGCTTTACTTCTAAGCAGTTTTGTCTTCTCAATAATTTAGATTAGCTGTCACCCTTATAAAACCTTTTTTTAGTGTTATTGTATGTAACTACTATCTCACAGTAACTAGATCAGAAACTGTCAATGTCTGCTGTACACTTGTTCCTTTACTCTCAATATTAGTAGGAACCCACCCACAGTGAATGTTACTACACCATTACTATTTTCTGTTTAGGAAGAATTGATTTACTTGCTAGAACTGATTATGTGGAGTAAAGCATAGCTAACAAGGTATTTTACATTACTGACAAACAACTGTACAGCTTCTGATGTCTTAAAGAGAAAACATAGCAGAAAATAAATAAGTAACGGGTCATGCTAACATGTACCCTTAGGGCACATGTTAAGGATACTATAATTAGAAAAATTAAAATGTAATTAAATGCAATAAAGTCATATTTAAAGTTTCGATACATTGAATGCACGCGTTCCAAGAAAATAATTCTATAAATATCTCATTATATTGTGCCCTTGGGGCACATGTTAGCTTTTTCCATTAGTAAATAGTAGGATTCTCTAAGTTTCTGATTTACCTGTTGGTTTGCAACTGTTCATAAAATAAAACTTCATTCACATAGAGCAGTAAGATCATAGATCTGTAGGAGGAATTGTGTACAAAGATATACTATGACATTTGTTATTGTTAAACTATGATTTTTGAGCAGGAAAGACATGAGAAATCTATGAAGTATACCAAGCTGTAAATATAATAAAATATGTAGGTTTTTGAGAAAATGATACCTCAACGGGGAAATAATTAATCTGTCAATTAACAAACCGCTCATTTTGATTAGATCTATTAATTTTGTAACGGAGAAATATTGGAAGAAAAATGAGAACATGATTGTATGGGTGAGAGTTACTCAATAAGTTCAATAGAGAAGAAAGATTGTTAGGTGTGTTTTGAGAGGTGCCACCTAAATCTTTTTTTGACATGACAAAATTTGGAATACATGACACTAAATTGATGAAGTGGCGATGATAGGATTTGCGACTCTGTTTTAATAAATTATAAATAGTTTCTAAGATTACAAACTGATCCTAGAATATTAACTAATATGCCCTACATAGTAATATCAAAGATATTCTATGATATTAAATATATTCTAATATGTGGTATTATTTTATATTATAAAATACTCATTACAAGTTGAAGGATATTTATTTTTTTAATGGGAAAAAGGATATCCCCGAGGGCATATTAGTTCTTTCGACTAGCTTCCTAGTTTATAGTTTTCTTTATGCAGTACTCATTTATATTCTTAAACATATTAGCCTTTTGGAATTGGGATTGACATTTACAAAAAGTCCATTTGAATAGTATAAGCACTTAATTAAGTTAGCATATGCTCTTGATACAGGGATTAACAACCAATGATTCTGGTGAATATTTCCTTCCGGGGGACAATTATCCTTCTTGGTTAGCCTATACAAGTGAAGGATCTTCCGTACATTTTCAAGTGCCTGAGGATAGTGATTTCTGCATGAAGGGAATAACTTTATGTGTTGTTTATTCATCAACATCTGAAAACATGGCTGCTGAATGTCTCGCCAGTGTTATTATAATTAACTACACTAAATTCACCGTTCATACATACAAGCGAGATACAATAATGTCCTCTAACGATGAAGATTGGAAGAACGTAGCATCAAATCTAGGACCTGGCGACAATGTGGAGATATTTGTAGCTTTTGGGCATGGGTTGATTGTTAAGAAGGCAGCTGTCTATCTATTATATGACCGGTCAATTACTATGGAAGTTTCTGCTGATGAGAAAGACGGTTCGATGAATGATGTTGTTCCTATGTTTGGTTTGTGGAGTTGTGATTATAAAAAGGATGAAACAAGTAAAAGATACCAGGAAATTCTGAATCAATCAGAGAAAGCTGATGAGATAGAGGTTTTGGGGAATGATGTTTACGGCAACAAAAGGTAGAAAAATTGTTTTGCATTTGATTGTATTATTTTAAAATTGATTTAGGAGAAATGGTTGTTTGAATCAAAACATTTCATTTTTAATAATAAAATTCATCTCATCTAGCCTTTATTTTTTGGTATGTTTTATTTAAAGTTCTATTTCACTAAGACCCTTTCTGCAAATATGAAAAATTGCATGTAAAAACAAAAAACTCAAATATAGGTTATAACTAAAAGTCATTAAGCCTTGCTATATGCTATTGCTGAAAGCCTCTTTAACATGTGACTAAATTTTCTTTTTTTAAATAAATATGATACCTATCATGTATAGCATATAGAAATATTTTTATCATTCGTATAAAAAAGAGAAAAGAAGAGAAGGGTCAAAATGTACTAATCTTTTTTTGTTTTAATAGGTTGGCTTCTGCAGCTGCAGCCTCTCATGAACATGGACAGATTTATGGTGTTATGGATGAGTTGGAAAAACTTAAGAGCTCTGTTGAATGCTTAAGATTTGAGCTCCTTGATGCACAGGAGAAACAGGAACAATATTATGTTGTGCAAAGAAGGCTCGAAGATGTGCTTCATCTTGCAGATGACTTACTAGATGAGTTTGTTATTGAAGGTATGAGATACAAAGTGAATGCAGGTGATAAGAAAAAGATGTCACGGGTATTTCGTTCATTATCTTTGAACCATACTTATCTTCGCCGAACAATGGTTCCTAAATTTGAAAAAATAAAAAAAATGTTTGATGATGTGGCGGCAGAAATAGCTAAGTTGAATTTAAGCCCAAAAGCTGCGGTGATTAAGCAAACTGACAGCTTAAGGAACAAATCTATTTTGTTTTTGTTAGAATCAGATATCGTTGGAAGAGAAGATGATAAAAAGGAAATTATAAATCTCTTGAGGCAACCACGTGGAAATATATCATCCATTGCTATTGTTGGTATGGGAGGTATAGGCAAGACAGCTCTTGCTCAGTTCGTATATAATGATGTGGAAGTGCAAAATCATTTTGAAAAAAAAATGTGGGTATGTGTATCTCGTAACTTTGATGTCAAGACTATTGTGAAGAAAATGTTGGAGTCATTAATCGATTGCAAAATTGATGATAAGTTATCCATTGAATACATACAACATAAACTTCATGAAAATTTAGCTGGTGAAAGGTATTTGTTAGTCTTGGATGGCATTTGGTATTCTAATCATGAAAACTGGACTCAATTGAGAACTTATTTGATGTGCGGTGCTGAAGATAGTAAGGTTTTAATGACAACTCGTGATAGCAGTCTGGCAGAGAGACTGGAAGCAAGCGACCTCTATTTTTTGAGTGGTTTGACTCTAGATGTATCTTGGAGTATTTTAAAGAAAATGATATTTAGGAATGAAACCAATGGAGTGGATCAAAAACTTGAATCAATTGGTAAACAAATAGCAGAAAAGTGCATGGGACTTCCACTAGCAGTTAGAACACTGGGCGGCCTATTACAGTGTAAAAGTGAAGAAACGGAATGCATGGATGTCTTACAAGGAGTGTTTTCGGAATTAGCCGAACACAGAGAAAGCATCATACTACCAATCTTGAAAATGAGTTACCAAAGTTTATCACCTCGGTTAAGACAATGTTTTTCTTATTGCTCTTTATTTCCTAAGGATTGGGAAATCGAGAAGGATCTATTGATTCAACTTTGGATGGCACAGGGTTATCTTCAATGCTCAAATGAAAAGGAACTCATGGAAGACACTGGTGAAGAATTTGTGAAGATTTTCTTGATGAGGTCATTTTTCCAAGATGCAAAAGTGGGTGAAGATGGTGATATAGTTAGTTTCAAAATGCATGATTTAATGCATGATCTTGCAATGCAAGCAGCTGGCAGTGACTGTTGTCACTTGGACAGTGTAATAAAAAGCCGTGTACGAAGAGCCATGCATGTATCGCTGGAACCCAATGCAGTTCATTTGTTAGACTCATTTGATGGAAGCAGGTTGCGAACTTTGATTTTGCTGTCTTCCGATGAGGAATTGAATGAGGATGAATTGTCAGTCATTTCAAAATTCGAACAGTTGCGTGTCTTGAAGCTGTCGAATTGTTCTTTAAGCAAGTCTTCTAGATCAATTGGAAAAATGAAACATTTAAGATATCTTAACTTGTCAAATTGTAGAGGACTGGGAAGTCTTTACAAATCCTTGAGCAGTCTTGTTTTGTTACAAACACTAACATTGACACCTAATGAAAAAGTGGAGCTTTCTACAAAGGTTGTATCAAAATTGATCAATTTGAGACACCTTCACATCTCTGATTGGGAAGCCTCCAGAGATAAGACACCATTTGGATTTGTAAAACTGAGCATTTGGCAGCATAAGAGGATGAATTTTTCAAGGTGGCTTTCTCCACTGACAAATATTGTTGAAATATCTTTCTTTTTGTGTGGAAGTCTCCAGTTTCTCCCACCATTGGAGCGTCTCCCGTTCCTTAAGTCACTTCATATAGGTTTCCTTGAAGAACTGGAGTACATATATTATGAACAAGATTTTTCTTCAGTGTTCTTTCCATCTCTAAAGAGCCTCTCTTTGCAGTTTTGTTACAAGTTGAGGGGATGGAGGAAGATGGGAGATGATTTCAATAATACTAACTCTTCACAAAATCTCTTCTTGCCTGCCTTTCCTCGTTTGTCTCAATTATCAATCATAGGATGTTTGAAGTTGACTTGCATACCTGCCTTTCCAAATCTTGAAATCGGATTGGAATTGTATGATAGTAGTGTGGAAACATTGGTAACAACACTGAACAAGGAAGCATTGAATGGCTTCCCTGCTCTTTCCATGCTCAAATCCTTGCATATTGACGGAGTGAGCCTGGATGTGAAAAGTATCCCGAGTGATTGGATGAAAAATCTCACTTCTCTCCAGTTTCTTCATATTAATTGGTTTTCATCTCAAACATTCCGGGATACAGAAACTTGGTTTGAGAACAACTCCGAGTGTCTTCCTTCTCTACAAATAATTGGCTTTCATAATTGTGAAGAGGTAGAGGTATTGCCTGATTGGATCTGCAACCTCTCATCGCTTCAGCATCTGAAGATGCATGATTGCATCAATTTAGCATCACTGCCCAATAGAATGTCCAGTCTAACCAACTTACAGACCCTAGAAATCATTGGATGTCCCCTCGTAGTTGAAGAATGCCAGAAACAAACGGGTGAAACTTGGGACAAAATTTGTGATACGCCTTTAACGCATGTGTATGAGTGGAGGGGTAAAAAGGGAAATAGGGAGGAAGGGGTAAGGATTGAAAGGAGGAATGATGAAGTGGGGGTGGAATTGGGAGGGAAAATAACTAATTACTCAGGGGGCAGTAAGAGAGTGGAGGAAGGGATTGAAGAAATCAGTGAACACACACAGAAGAGAATAAAGGGAGACCTGACGTATGGTGTGAGGCATTCAAGAAGCAGTTTGGTGGCTGAGCAGTCAGAGTCATTGTTATTATGAGAATATTAGTATCTTCATTTACCAATTTGTAAGGAGCTAGTCTTCATTCCATCTTAGTACTATTTTTCATTGTAAGAAGTTAGTCACAATCTTCAATATGCATCTATTCCATTACTTCCGGCTATTACACTTTTGTTATCTGTTATCACTGTTTTGGTCTATCATACAATATAAAAAAGCAAGATGAGTTCTTTGGCAAATTTGCCAAGTGTCACTCTCTTATGCATTCTCACAATTTCTTCTCATTCTATTTATAGTAAATTCTATTACTTCTTTATATTTTAACATTTTATTTTTTTAGTTATATTTATTTGTTATCATTATTCACTTTTGAGAATCTGAAACATCTTCCCTTTCCTCTTCATACACAAAGTATTTACTGTTTGGACCATTAAGAAATCGATTTTGTGCCTTGAAAACAACCAAAACCACGTTCACCAAAATCGATTTGGGGAAGAGGAAGAAACAAGCCGTTTCACCTCTTCTCCCTCTCCAAATCACACCCACATCAAAAACTTTGCCCCTCTTCTCTCTCTTTTGATTTCTGCTTCAAGATGACCATACCACAATTCTCTCCCTTATTCTATCTCTTTTCCGTCAACAATAACAATCTCTCTTCTCCCTCTGGTCTTCAAACCCAACGCGACCGAAATTCGCCGTTAAATGGAAAACAAAGTGAAACCCTTCTCATCTTTCATTGCAATCTCTCTTTCACTCCTCATTTTATTCATTCTCTCCATCTCTCATTAACATAGGGTTCAATCCCTCTTATTCTCAAAACACATTCTCAAAACACATGAAAGAAGATGCATAGGGTTTTAGAAACCAGTTTGATTTTGGTTATCAATTGTGAAAAGTTTTAGTTATCCAGCATTGAACCATCAACCACTTTGCCTGAGTTCTTGCGCACTCAAACTCGATTCAAGTGTTTCAAACTCAGTTGTGGTGAAGGTATATTATATTCTATTATTCTGCTTGATTTGGATTATGAATATCATTTTTAATCATTTTAATTTTCTCTATATTTTACTCTATTTTATTTTCTTAATTTTCAGCAATTCTGATTCTGATAAATTTTACTTTCGTTCTATTTCAATAATATTGTTTAATATAAGAATTTTTGGAATTCAGAATGTTGATTTCCTGAAATAAATAAATTAGAGAAAAATAATATAATACTTTTTGTGATTCAGATTCTGAATGTTGAATTGGTGAAATAAATAAATCAGATTTAAATACTCAAACTTGGATATATGCAAATTGAAGTTAATTCAATATGGTACCGATGTGGTTTATATAACTTATGCAGGTTTAGGGGCAATCATTTGAAGCAAATGAATTACTGGAGTGTCAAGGCATAAAGAGACATCAAGCAATTTTGTAGTGCTTTGAAGTTTGAAGTGCAAGGCATGAACTTCGTCAAAGGTCTTAGATTAGACACAACTACTAAGTAAGTTTAATCTTTATCATGTTTCTATATTTTGGCATCTGTAATATTTGAGATGTTTGATTAATGATGAATATTTTTCAGAGATATTGACTGTTGTATGTATTACCAGGTAGGGTTGGACACGAAATTACCGATTGAATCTGATCCAACCCGCGTGTTTTTTGAGACCTTAGTATTGTGTTTGGTTTATCTTATTTGAGCTATTTATGGTTATAGTTTTATCATTTGTGCAGATTTGGTAAACTTATGGTTATTGTTTTATCATTTGTGCAGGTTTGGTAATACTTCAAGAATCAAATGCTATATGATGCATAAGGATTCTCAAGGATTTATGGAATTGTTTTCCTCTAATGAGAAACATGGTTCAACATATTCTTCAACTGCAATGAAGGATTTCTATACTTCTGCGATGGATGCCGCTGATGATTCCACTGATGAAGAAGACTACAAGGATAAAATCAACCCATTCATACAAAATTCTACATAATCATTGACGGTGAAACCTACCGGAGGCAAAATAATCATCGACGGTATTGATATATCCGCCTTAGGCAAAATTCTGTTGTTGTATATCATTATATTTACCATATATTGTCTCCTATTGTCTTATTGGAATGAAATACCACTATGGTCTATTGTTATGTATCATTATATTTACCATATTAATGAATGTCTTGGTATTTCAAATTATTCTACTGCGAAGTGACTGTCTTGAGCGCCTGTTCCTATGCAAAACCAAGGATGACCTCCACAAAGATGTTCGCATGATGGAGTTCGCCGCCGTTTTGATAATGTGTTACCTATGGCTAAGGATGCATTTCATACTGTTATTTTGAGTTCATAGTGGAACTCATCTTGGACTTGGAGTGGTTGATCATATAAGTTTCCATCCTTTGGTTGATGCTTCATTGGACTGCTAGGTGTTTAGCTACTGACATGGGTTCTAAGCTACAAGGTTAGTGGTAGCGCGAACGGATCACTTTGTATTATATATTATATGTTAAAAGGCGTTATGTTTGTTGGAGCAACCAATTGGGTTGATAACTATAATGTCCTTCTATTATCTTTCTCATACCAGTATGTGAAATGATGCAGGTGGCACAAGTTTTATCATAGGACATGAATCTTGATTAGGATGTGAAATAATATGTTTGTTACTTTTTACTTTCCACTGAAACTGATTTTATTTTACAAATATTTAACCTCCTTAGTTTTACTCCACCTGCTTTTACTTATATGTGATTATGTTGTTTTTAGTCATTCTTAGTCAATAACACATTTTGTTTTGCTTTTACTTTAATTTCCTCTGTGCTGAACTTTTAGAAGATTAATTAACTATGTTGAGTTATCAACTCGTTATTGCTTCAAAAATTAAAAAGTGAAGTAATGGTTTTTGAAATAAGATAATATAAAAGTGAAAACTAATCTAATAGTTAAAGTATATATTTGTCTTTTTTTAGTTAATTGCTAAAGTCACTCATTATGAATAATAAATTTAGCATCATTACTTCACTGTCCCATGTGTTGTTCTTTAGAAAAATTTGAACCGGAGATGCGATACTATTTCAGATTCGTGATTTCTCATTAGTAATTCTTTACCTGAAGTATTAGTTTTGCTTATGAAGTTACAAATTGTATCTAATAGAATTCAATACATAGACCAACCTTTCTTTTCTTTTTGTAATAGTAGCTAATCATTTCAAATATTGTTTTTTTTCTAATTATTTTCTATTGAATCCCTTTGAAATGAGAGAAAATATTTTTTAAATATAAATTATGAAATATTATTTAATATTATTTTAGTTTTTATTTTGCAGGCTTACTATTCTTCTAATGCTTTCGCTTTGGCTTCAAGGAAGTCTTCCCCAAGGGTGACAAATGAGGCTATCCAAAAGGTTGTTAGTGTTCTTCTGGATTTTAATTAGGTTATTTTCATATTCGATTAATTATAAGTTTGATTGTGGTAATAACGAGTTTTTTCAAGTTTTGCTACTCAACAACAGTACTACAGAGTCGCTATTTTAGCATTTTCTACTAAATACCATATTGGAGAGCTACAGTGCTTTGTTTAAGTTTCGCTATGTTATAGCGCTATAAGACACATTTTTATATAAGTTTCAGGGCTGATGGTTATGAATAAGAATATTATTGTTCATGGCTGCTTGCAGTGGATCATAGAGAAGAGTGACACATCATACTTTGTTTCCTTTTGAATGAATCTGAATGTTCTTTCAAACTGTAAATTGTTGTTGTTATTGTGTTTCGTTCTGACTTTTTGATGTTTGGTGTATTGTTAATGGTGATAAAAGAATTGGCTGTTGGAAGATAGCTTATAAGTAAAATATTGCAGAAAAATACCTTGTGTTACTCTAAGATAGAAACAAAATAAAATAAAAATAAAAACTAATAAAGTAGAATTAAGTGTCATAATGTCTATAATTTTGAGTTGTGATCATTTATCCAATTTGGAGGAAATTTTAGATAATTTTGAACTTTTGATTTATTGATAAAGTTGTGCTTTTTTTATAATAAAACAACTATGAATATATATTTTCTTTTCTACTCATGACTACCTACTGATCATTTTTTTCCGAAATGTTTTGTATTTAATATTTAATTTTTTTTAATTTATTCAGGACTCGTTTTTTATGTTCATTTTATTTATAGAGTATTTGAAATTAAATAAAAAATTTATTAGTATCTTACCAATTCTTTGTTATTTAATTTTGTTGTTAAAAGTTAATATACAATTTTTTTAATATTGTTTCAATTAACAAAAATATATTATATTATTTAACTAATTTTAATGTTACTATAACTATATTTATAAACAATAAATAATTATAAAACATTAGTAAATTTAAGAAATTTTGTCACGTGCCTCGCACGGGTAAACAAACAAGTTAATTTGTAAAGTCCCAAAGATGATTTTATAATCTCTTCATTAGAAAAGTACCCATACCCTCTTCAATGGATATAATTATGCTATAAATTTTTTATCCCACCCATCATTAAGTCCAAATTTTATATCGGTTTAATTATTCTCTATTTTTGTTTACACTTCATTCCTTTCAACAAAATACATATCTAGAATCAAACTAAAAAACATAGAAAGTAGAAACCATTAGTTAAAAAACTTGCTTTCACTGAGCTGATGTTCGTCACAATTGTTGCTCTCTCTACTATCGTTCTAATATGTTATGGTCGTCTTCTTCGTGTTCTAATTCTCTTTGTTAATTTTTTTTTTACCTTTTTGTTTCTTCTTCGAAAAAATTCCTTTTAATTTTGTTACAAAATAGTTTTGATGTGTGTTTGAGGTATGAAACATGTTAATTCATGTGTTTTTTTTATTGTATATTATATTTCTTAAGTTTTCAAATCTCTTCCCAACCTTCTGATGCCAAGTGTCAATTTTTATATTTGATAGTGCTTATTTCATGATGCAATAAAAATCATGTTATTGTTTCATATTAATTAAGAACAATTTGTAATTTGTTTGAAAAATAGAGTATTAGTCATGATGCAATTAAAATGGGATTTAACTTGATTTCTTATGTGAGATAATGAAGGGCGTCGTGAAAAATATGTCACTTTTACTCTCGATTGTTCTTACACCAAGGGGAAAAACTTATTAGTCATAAGTTCCATTCTAAATAAATGCACAAAAATAAAGTAAATCATTAATGAACAAAAGCAAAAACTAAAATACAAATTCTTAAACGGCCATCCAAAAACTTTCTTTTGTGAATTTTGTAACCGGTCATTAAGCAGGACGGAGGCAGAAATTCTCGTTAGTAAAGACAATATATATAAATAACTTATTTACTTTAGCTTAAATATTATATTTAAATTATATCTACCTTCATAATATATATATATATATATATATATATATATATATATATATATATATATATATATATATATATATATATATATATATATATATATATATAACTTATTTACTTTAGATTAAATATTATATCTAATCATTAAAATAATGTTGTTTGTTTTACCTTCATAAAATATGTTAGTTATTCAACCTATTATATCTTATTTGATTACCTTATTGGAGATGATGGAGAGATTGAATATCTTTATATTACAAAACACAATTCGGACACAAAATGTGTAATAGAAAAGCGATTGACTTTATCCTCTGGCTTGTACTTCACTTATATTAGTACAATTGAAGCACATACAACTGTAAATCAGAAGTTTACAAATAATGATAAATTTCTAATTTGGCATGACATGTTAGGTCATCTCGGTTATATAATGATGCGAAAAATAATTGAAAATTCATGCCGTCATCAATTAATGAATCAGAAAATTATTCAATCAAATAAGTTCTCATGCAGTTCTTGCTCGCAAAGGTAGTTGATAATTCAGCCTTCACCAACAAAAATTGAAAATGAATCTATCAGTTTTTTAGAGTATACATGATTATAATTGTGGGCTAATACACCCATCATGTGGACTATTTAGATATTTTATGATTTTAGTTGATGCATCAACTAAATGGTCACATGTTTGTTTGTTGTGAACTCACAACCAGACACTTGCGAGATTGCTAGCTCAACTAATTTGAATAAGAGCTCATTTCCCCGATTATCCTGTCAAAAAAATACGTCTTGATAATGCTGCAAAATTTTCATCTCAAGCATTTAATGAGTATTGTATGTCTATTGGAATTGACATTGAACACCCAATAGCACATGTTCATACACAAAATGGACTTGCAGAATCATTTATTAAACGTATAAAATTAATTGCAAGACCACTTATTATGAGATGCAAACTCCCAGTTTTTGCTTGGGGACATGAAATTTTGCATGCCGCAACATTGATTCGCATCAGGCCAACGAGTTACCACACCTCTTCCCCTTTACAATTAGTTTTTGGTAAAGAACCTAATATTGTCCATCTAAGAATTTTTGAATATGCGATGTATGTTCCAATTTCTCGACGATTTAACATGCCACCCCCCAAGGGGTATAGTTTAACCATTAAACCCTTGCCTAAAGTCATTAATTTTTAAAAAATATCCGTTTCTACCGGAAATTTCGAAAAATACCAAATTCTTAGAAATTTTCGTGAGTTTTTAGTGAAAATTTCAAATATATACCGAAAATTTTAAAAAAATTATCGGATTTTTTTTTGAAATTTCATACCGAAAATTTCAAATTCCCGGTAGAACAAATTATTATTATTTTTTTTTGCAAAAAATATACCGGAAATTTCATGCTTCACCCCCCACTAACTTATTCAAGGGTAATTTTGGATTAAACAAATGTGGGGGGTGACATGTATAATAAAAGGGGTGACATGTTAAATTGTCCAATTTCTCTAGCACAACGCAATAAGATGAGTCCTCAAAGGAGGATGAGAATATATGTTGGATATGAATCTCCATCTATTGTAAAGTACCTTGAACCAACATGAGATTTATTCACTGTTCGTTTTGCTGATTGTCATTTTGATGAATCAAAATTTTCAGCATTAGGGAAAGAGAATAAGTTGAAAAAAGAGATCACTTGGAATGAATTATTATTATCTCATATTGATCCTTGAACGAAGCAATGTGAACTAGAAGTTGAAAAGATAATTCATCTGCAAAACTTAACAAATCAATTATCAGGTGCATTCACCGATCCAAAAGGTGTGACTAAATCATATTCCAGCTGCAAATGTTCCAATAAAAATTGATATTCCTGTTGGACAATCCAATGAATCTCAACCACACCTGAGCGTGGTATACCAATCGGTTCAAAAGATAAAAAATCCTCGAACAAGAAAGGGAGTTAAGAATAAAGATGACCCAAGTGAGAATATAGAAAATCTAAAAGAATTCTCGGACATAATAAACATTTCATCTCTATAAGAGATTGATGAGGTACCTGTCACTCATGAAAATAAATAGATCTCGATAAATTATGTTTAAAATAGAATACAATGGTAAAATGGATAGATGCAATTGAAGCATAATTAAACTCACTCTACAAAAGACAACTTTTTGAACCTATAGTCCAAACACGTAAAACCAATTAAATATGAATTAAATATAAATGGATTTTCGTACGAAAACGAAATAAAAAAATAAAATTATGAGATGGAAAGTTCGACATGTCCCCTATGTATATAAAACACAATGCTTCCCTCCATCCTGATTCAATGAAACAAAGGAATCCCATTTGTGACAAAGGATTCAAAAATTGTTCAAATCTTTATCTCTTTGCTGGTTCAGGCATAAACATGCACCCATTTTTTTTCCAAATCCTGAAAATAAACTTTTATTGGCCTTTGGTACTGTCCCATTAGACGATGTTTGCATGTTCACTTCAGGTAACGGCTGCGGCAGCACGTTCAATTCCATCTTAATTGATGAATCAACTTCCATAATAACTGACTGGCCATATATTAGACAAACAGTTGTCTTCTTAACAATCAATCCATGCCCAAAAACCACATAAATCTCGACATCGTCACCAGGTTCTAGATTTGATATTACATTCTTCCAATCTTCATCAATAAAGGACACCACTGTGTCTCGCTTGTATATATGGATGGTGCACTTTGTGTTATTAATGATCAAGACACTAGTAAGACATTCAACTGCCATGGTTTCAGATGTTGACGAGTAAACAACACGCAAGACTATTCCCTCCATGAGACAATTAATATCCTTAGGAATATGAAATGGTGCCGAAGGTCCATCGTTTGTATAGGCTAACCAAGAAGGATAATTTCCACCCGGAAGGAAAAAATTGCTCGAATCATTGGTTGTTGATCCCTGTATCATAAGCATATGTAGTTATTTATACAATTATGCTATTGAAACTAAGAAGCTAGTTGAAACGAAATAGCCAAAAGGATAGAGTAGGAACCTGTGGTATGCGCTTGCAAAGAGTATCCATGACTGTGTGGCAACTTCCCATTCCAATCAAATGTGATTTCAAGGAAAGATTTGAGACGAGCGAGTCTTCCAAGTCTGTACGATTAATATCATGTTGATCAACAAGAATTCTTTGTAATTCTTGGGCTAGTTGAACCTTTGAGTGGCATTGTATCCAAACAGTTCTGAGTTGTGAAAGGCTCCTAACAATTGGTGTTAGAAAGCCCGAGTTATTGTTCTGTACATTGATGGAAGCTAAAGACAAAGCCATTGTTGGTGACATCCAAGACCAAATAACAGAAGGAAAAACATCAAATGATAATCCTTCATATCCACAAAGAGAGATATATCCGATGCTTTTTGATCGTACTACTGAATACATCTCCTCTTTCACACCTGTATCTTTTATGACCAGTGTTGTCAAGGATTCCATCTGCACTATGCTTTCTTCAACCTTGTCAATCTTTGAACAACCGGAAAGGATGAGAGTTTTCAAAGACTTCAATTGATTTATCGTCTCTGGGAGATTGCTAAGACTTGTACAATCTTTAAAATTTATCAGAAGAATATTCCTCAGATCCCCAATGGACTGGTGTACCACAGACAAGCTTGGACAGTCTTTCATAATGAGCTTTTCTAGATTTGGCAATTTCGAAAAGTCTGGAGTGCTTGTCAAGTACTTGGAATGACTCAGATTGAGAATTTTCAGCTTCTCCATCAGCTGAAAAAGATAAATGTTTAAAATAAAAATGAAATTTTCATTGAGTTTACAACACTATTGTTATCAAATTTTTAGTTTCAAAATAAAATAACTATATATCACCTTTGTTTCATTCCAAACTTGTTTAATATTGCTGCGCTTTAACTCAAAAGCAACTAGATTTCCCAGATTAAAGTCACCAGGTATACATTCACCAGTAAATCCCTGCCAATGGAGCCATCTCAGTTCTTGAGAAAGATGCTTAAAATCTCCGATAAGATCAACGCCATGAAGTTGTAAAAGTCTCAAATTCTTCATCTCCTTGAATGTATCAGTTTCGAAGCAAACATTGTTGGTGCTTTGGGAATTCATAACCAATCCTTCCACCGTTTTTGTTCCCTGCATGTAAAGAAAACATGTTTGTAATGAGCAATTGAGCATTACAATGCAAACACACTCAAAAGTTTCAAATTATATACAGAGAAAGTTCTTACACCGTTTTTGTTGGTGCTTTGGGAATTCATAACCAATCCTTCCACCGTTTTTGTTCCCTGCATGTAAAGAAAACATGTTTGTAATGAGCAATTGAGCATTACAATGCAAACACACTCAAAAGTTTCAAATTATATACAGAGAAAGTTCTTACACTATTATCTGTCAATACTTTATGTGCATCCTTGTGAAGCCACAATCGACTACGTTTCTCAGGCTCTTTCTTTGATTCTTTACGAACAATCTCTCTTCCCATGTCTCGTAGCAAACCATGCATTCCAAGCTTGTTATTCTTTTCGACTTTTAGAAGGCTGCGCTCTATGAGGACAGTTATTCCAACATCAGAATAAGGTCCACAGCCATCTAGAATCTCTGAAACATGGGCCCTATCCTTCCCAATAAAGAAACAACAAATGTCAAGAAATATATCCTTTTGAAGATCATCCTCTAAACCTTCATAGCTTATTTGGAGTTTGTCCTGCACTTTATCATTTGGAATTCTCTCTAATTGTGATAGTACATATTCCCAAAATTGTTCTGGCCTGCCACGCAAGTAAGATCCAATAACTTCTAGAGCCAGTGGTAATCCTCCACAGTAAGCAACTATACTTTTTGAGAGTTCAACGAATTCGTCTTTTGGATTTGGTTTCCTGAAAACATGCCAACAGAAAAGCTCAAGAGACTTGCTTTCGTCCATTTCCTTTATACTATAGATACGGTCGACTTCAAGTAACTTAAGTATACGCAAATCCCTGGATGTAACAATCAATACAGTTCCCGAACCAAAACATTTACTGTTTCCGCATAGGGCTTCTACTTGCTCAAATGTGCTCACATCATCGAGTACAACGAGTGCCTTTTTTCCAATAAATCTTTTCTCAATTGTGGCTATCCCGTCTGGAGTGTTATGTATCTTTTCATTTGTTTTCGAAACACTTGAAAGAAGCTGTTCTTGTAAATGATTAATCTCTCCATCACCTCTTTCACAAACTTGTCGAATATCTCCAATGAAACAGTGTTTTAAAAATTTGTGATTAAAATTGTTGTAGATAGCTCTGGCAGTTGTTGTTTTACCAGAACCAGCCATACCCCAGATCCCTATCAAGCAAACTTTGGTTGAATGCTTTTCAATAAAGTGAATCATTTGTTGCACACGGGTATCCAATCCAACTGGAAACTCGGTAATTTTCAATAATCTACTTTTTAGCTTTCTGGAAACATCTTGAACTATTTCAGAAATTAACTCAACTTCATTCCTTCAATAAAACACAAAGAATGAATATAAATAAATTATTTGAAAGATTATTATAAGCTGAAAAGTATGCCTCATTCCGCAATAAAATTCCTTTAATGTGTAATTGATTATTGAAGTTGTTCTTGTAAATGAATATAATTGATTTTTGACATGTTTTGCTTTTCTGAAGTGTAATTGATTTTCCCTTTAAAATTGATTTTACCTCAAACTAAGATTTATAACTTTTGAATCTAAAATTCTTAACTCACTTTGCAAGAATGTATGCCAGCACAAATCATTTTATCTTCAATTTACTTTTAATAATAATAATAATCAATTTTACAAAATCAATTTCATCGTCGTCGCTGAACCAAACATGCATTAGCTATGACTTTGTTTGATAAGACACATTTTTAAGCTTATGGCTTAAAATTTCATATGATAGTTTAGATCTGTTTAATAACGGTGTTTTCATCACGAGCTTATAGTTTATTTTACTAACTTATATTTATTTTTCAGACGTTATTTCAAATAACATTTTGGCTTATAGCTTATAGTTTATCATTTTTTCTTCCAGTTTTATCCTTATTATTTTATCAAAAACACACTTTTGTCCTTTTTAGTTTATTTTAATTTAAATTGAAATAATTATGTATTAAATATTTTTTATGTCATTTTACCATTTATAAGTTAGTAGTACCGTTAATTTTACCAATCACTTCAATTAGTTTATCCTCTATAACTATCAACCATCATCAACTATAAACTATTGATCATCAGCTATCAAGTCATAAATTATAAACTAGATAGCTTATAAGTTAACCGCTATTTTGACCAAACTCTATGTTTTGGAAGTGATAAAAGTGATTTTAACCTATTTGATTTGGTAAAAGTATAATTGATTTTGGACTCTAGATCTGATTCTATTTAAAAGTTATTTTTAAATTAAATTCACTTTTATACAACGTTTGAGTCACTTTTAATCAAAAAGAGAAAAAGAAAGAAAAAAAGTAACCTGAAATTTTGGAAATCCCATCCAATTATAGTTCCAGCTTCGTTTAGAGCAGTGGTCCATTTGGATAACATATGCTCCATTCTTTCCCCTCCAGAGCTTCTTCTTTTTGCAGTTGCTTGCAAAGCTCTTCTATAACCGTCGTTCTGATGACGCACCTCGGACGCTTCAACATGGTAAAATATAGGCAGAACAATCTGTCCAGTAGTTTTACAGCAGTTCATAATATGAACAAGCTCTTTAAGACACCAAGTAGATGTGATATAAGCTCTGGTGAAAACCACTATGCAAATACGAGAAGCTTCAATTGCTCGCATTAGTTCTGGTTCAAGATCCGTTCCCTTTTCGAGGCTCTCGTCGTCGAGAAAAGTGTGGATTCCGGCATCAGTGAGGGATTTGTGGAGCTGAGAAACGAAGCTACGACGAACGTCTTTGCCTCTGAAGTTGAGGAAGACGTCGTAGACGAATTGAGGAGCGGAGGAGGAGGATGAAGAAGGCATTGATCTTCGATGAGATGTTTTCAAGTCAACTCTTAGAGATTATGAAGTCGGAGTATGGAAAGCTTAGCTTATAATAATTGGGTGGTAGATAGTTGGAATATTGAGACCAGGCGCTCGTTTTTTCAGGTCTTTAAGAAATTAGTATTTTTATACTACAATTTTTTTTTTTAAACCAAATTTTGACGTGAATATAATTTTGACCAGGGTGTGCATGTAGGGGTGGCAAAACGGGCCGCCCGCCCCGCCCGACGCCCGCTCTGTCTTATGCCCGCCAAAAAACGAGCGGGGCGGGCATGCCCGCCAAGTAAAATGGGCATCAAAATCATGCCCGTCCCGCCAAGATGGCGGGTTGGCGGGCGGCGGGCTTACCCGCCTATTTTTATTTATATTTTTTTAATAGATTAATATGTTTTTTTTACCTTTTAATTAAACTTTTCACTTATTTTTTAAAACAATTTTTTATAAAAGTAATTTTTTAACAAATTTACTCTAAAAAATATTACATATGTTTATAAATAAATGTATAAAATAAACCATCAAGAATTGCAATTACTATAATTAACTAAAAAAAGAGTGAGTTTTGGAGGAGGAGTGAGTTTTGGCGAGCGGCGGGCTTTGGCGGGGCGGGTATGGCGGGCAGCGGGTTTTGGCGGGGCGGGCTTTGGCGAGCGGCGAGCCTAAAATCCCAACCCAACCCGCCAATTTTTGGCGGGTGCGCGGGCGGCCCGGCGGGGCCCGGCCCGTTTTGCCACCCCTATGTGCATGGTTGTAAAATTAAACCAAAAATCATATATTTACTTTTTTTAAATTAATTTTAATTTGGTTCAGTTCAATTTAAAATCGATTTAGAATTAAAAATGAGTTTTTTTTTGTTTGAACTAGTTTGATATTGGATATTTCTCAGAACCGGTTTGAGATTTAAATTTTTCTAGAACGGGTTTTATCTGAATTTTTTTTTTTTTTTGATAATACTGAGGGCTTAAAAAAGCCCGAAAAAAAAAAAAAAAAACAACTACAAATCAACTAAGGGAATAGAAATCCCCACAGCATCGAGCTCTAAAAGATCACTAAGAAAATCAGGAGCTGTATCAAAAAAGATAAATCTCTTATCAGTGCATCCATGGTTGGCTAAACAGTCCGCACACTTATTAGCATTCCTATAGACATGCGAGATAACTATCTGAATTTTTTTTTATTTTATCCAAAATTTTGTTACCTAATTTTATAAATGTGTTTTTTTTAGTAAGGATTCTTTCACAAATTAATTCTTACTTAAACACCAAGATGATAACTATTTTTCAAAAACAACTTTAAAATTATTATAAAAATTAACAATCACTAATTAATTTATAAATAAAATTTTGTAAGAAAAAAGACAAAGAAATGATAAGAATAGGAAGAACGCTTTGTATTCCAAATTCCTAATCAAATATTGTTCAAACCTTTATCACTATGCAGGTTCAAGCATAAACATGCACACATTCTTTTAGGAAGTCTTGTGAATATACTTTTATTGGCCTTTGGGGATGGCAGCATTTTGATGATAGGTGGTGACTGCACCTTCACTTCCGGTGACAGATTGATTTTAACATTAGTGGATGCCTCCACTTGAACATAAGGCGATAGTTGCACGCTCTCTTCGGCTAATGGCTCCATTTCCATGTAAGTTGATGAATCAACTCCCGTAGGAATTGATTGTTCAACTTCCGTTGTAACTGACTGGCCATATATTAGATAAACACCTGTCTCCATAACAATCAATCCATGGCCGAAAGCTACAAAGACTTCAACTTCATCACCAGGTCTTAGATTTGCTGTTACATTCTTCCAATCTTCATCATTAAAGGACATTGTTGTGTCTCCCTTATATATCTCGTTGGTGCACTTTGTGTAATTGATGATCAAGATACTAGTTAGACTTTCAGCTCTTATGTTTTCAGACGTCGATGAATAAACAACACATAAAACTATTCCTTTCAGGTGACAATCAATATCCTTAGGAACATGAAATTTTGCCGAACGTCCACCTGTATAGGCTAGCCAAGAAGGATAATTGCCACCCGGAAGGCAAAAATCGCTCGAATCATTGGTTGTCAATCCCTGTATCATAGGCGTGTGCTTAGTTAACTACGTAATTGTGTTATTAGAATGTGCTTTAAGTGAGTGTCAATTGAAATTCCAAAAGGTGAACATGTTAAAGAAAACAACAGTATGATACTAAAAGAAAATGTGCTTTGAAAGGGGACACCTGATCTAAAATATTGACCAGATGTAAATGCTACTCATAGCAATTTAGATTTAACATAGTAAAATATAATAATAAAAAGATAGAAATTCCAAGAGGATAGATATATAACCTTTGATATGCTCTCGCCAAGAGTATGGATGACAGTGTGGCAACTTCCCATTCCAATCAAAAGCGATCTCAAGGAAATATTTGAAATTTGTGATGCATTTGATGTTTCTGATCCGGAAAATTTTACTTCATATTGGTTCTCAAGCACTTTTCGTAAGTCTTGAGTTAGTTCGATACTGGAGCGATATTGTACACAAACAGTTCTGAGTTGTGAAAGGCTCCTAATTATTGGTGACAGAAAGCCCAAGTTATTATTCTGGACATTGTTGGGAGCTAGAGACAGAGCCATGTTTCCAAATTGGAAAATATGGGGTGGCGAATTCATTGTTGGTGACATCCAAGACCAAATGAGAGAAGGAAATATATCGCGTGATAATCCTTCGTAGCCACATAGGGATATATATCCGATGCTTTTCGATCTTATTATTGAATAAGGCACCTCTTCTATAGCTGTATCTTTTGCGATCAGTGTTGTCAAGGACTCCATCTGCACTATGTCTTCTTCCAACTTGTCAATCTTTGAACATCCAGAAAGGATGAGAGTTTTCAAAGATTTCAAT